>NC_056725.1:176976133-177218633 GCF_019279795.1 Protopterus annectens | reverse complement strand
CAATATCTGAGAGTATTGAAATAAAACTGTCATGGTACTTGTTAAATCAGAGAAATACTCCTCAAATTAAAACAGATTTGTTCAGGGCACAGATGCTTACACCAGTAAATCTGAGAATCATATTTCCTTCTACTAGATTTGATAGCCAACCTCTGAAGAAAACATAATGATAAAAAGCAGATTTGCAAAATATTGCACCTGGGGATGAGATCAGTGCACAGAAGTACAGTTAAGAACCTACATATCTCACAGGATAAACCATAAGTTATTTTGGACCTGTGTCGTATTGCAGCTGTGAGTTATTATCTATCAGTGAGGAGACATGTCAATGAGATCTGGGCAAGATTAGCAGAGAATGAAGCAGTTTGTGAATCTGAAGAAGACATGCACGTTCACTGAGCTCTTTTGATATTCTAAAAATTGTTGCCAAAGACACTTGCTATACCTATAAACGTTGTAGTTGAGAAGCCACTGTATGTGCTTGTTAGAAAGAAAACAGATATTCTTTATAGTCTTCATTTACCTGTCATCACTCCACCTAGCAATTCTATGTATACCTTGCAAACCTAGGTAGTCTAGGTATAAAACGTATAATGCTCACTAAAAGTCTGTGTTAAACAGTACTACATTTTCCTTTGAAAGACCAACACTGCTCCCTGGTTTGTGTATTCAGACATTTCTTGTAAGAAAATGATTTTGTAGTCCTGAAGTCTTAGTATGTACTATAACTATACCAGTAAAATATGTACAATTTTAAGCTTCAAAAACTATGCCATTGAACCTAATTTTCTGTGTTAAAAAATAGAGCACATGACATAAGAAGAGAGTACAGTGTACAGTACTTTGTGTTGTCATACATTATGCCACTAGACAGTGATGTGTTACTAAGAGTTGTTTGACATAGTGCTTATTCTGTAGACCCTTAACAAACTAGTTTGAAATTTTATTTATTTTTTTATATTGAATTTTTTTTACCAGAAGCTGTTGTATATGCTGACCTGTTCATTCGTGCTACTGCTACTTTCCAGGGAGTTTGGATTGCTTATTTTGAACTGTAAAAGATGTTTGTCTCTATCATTAAAACATATTAGCCCCCAACTGCATTTGTTGTTTCACCCCTTCATTGCAGATTAAGGAGAAAGATGCAAAGCTCCAAGTAACATACAATTAATAAGTCACAAAACAATAACTTACATATATGAAGTAATTATGTAGTTGAGTACAAGAAACAATATATAGTATTTATACAATATTTGCAAAGAGGGTACTTTTCCGTTATCGGGGCAACAGATGTAATGAGCAGGTGGAATGTATCATATTTTCAAGGTTTTGAAAAGCAGGTACTTATCAGATGCCTAAATGATATAGTAAATAAATGAATAACACATTGAGTTAGTAACTGAGGTGAAGAAGAAGTAGAAAATTAAGTATTATAGGTAAAATGTAGTTTGGCAACAATATTACCTACTGTTGGCCGTTAAATTTTGAAAGTGTATTGATTATTTTAATTCTTTTATTTGTTAATTTCTCATGAAGCCTTTTCTGGATCCCAGAGCTATCTCTGTTTCACAGTAACTGTACTAAAATCAGTATAGAGTATATGACTGGTGATATTGTTAATGCAACTTCATTTAATTTAACCCCAAATGTTTAATAGTTACAGCTAAACTGAAGTCATATGGCTTAGCAGCTGTAGCTACCCATATGAGCAGCTAATTTGCCATATTACATGACAATCTGGTTCAACCATATGGTTTCAACTTACATAATTAACTGCTGACAAACTCAAGTCCTGCTAAATAAACCCTGTTTCTAACATATGTGTTATGACAGAATAATGGATCATGGTTCTGATTTTTCTGGTTTGGGCATTTGCTTTCAGTGTATGTTACTTACTGTCAAGAAAGTCAAGCACTCATAAGTCTCCCTCTAGCTGAGATCTGTGTTACAAATAAATAATTGCTTATGTATACTCACCTCATGGCTTTATTATTTTACTGTATAACATGCTTCAGCAATTCTTAGTTCAATAATTGCTTTGCAACATGAAGTATTTGGCACAGTTTTTAATTTATATGGGCCACAATATGAGATAAGAAAATTTGTGTTAAATCATGTAATTCCTTGCTGTGGCTGATCAGTATGGGAACTGATGTATGTGGTACAAATGTACGATTATAACAAGGTAGAGCAGAGTCAGGAGATTTGTGAACTGATGTTGTATGTAATCATCCATGCTAAAATGATGGGTAGCTGGTTAAATAGTGCATTATTTTATCCTCTTGATGTCTTTGATATGTACACAGTCATGTAAAGGTCCAGATTTCATTATTTGTGTTCATGAAAAGAAATACTGCTTCGGAATTGCTTTTCTCCTTTTTAAAAGGCATGCTGTGCAAGAAAGGTTTCAGTAGATGAAGTCTGTATGGTGGAAACTAGGTCATTGCATTACGATGCCATGATATCTGTGCTGACAGCTGCTTAGAAATGATTTTAAGATGGTGGCATTTTTTTACCTTTTGAGACATGGTTCATTAGGTAATATAAAGTGCTTGATTTAAAGTTCTAGTTATATAAACAAATCTTCTTGTAAGAGTATTTAATTCTACAAGTATACTGTATTGTAAAATGAGAATTGTGCTGCACTGTAAGGATATGTGCATATTTATGCCAGATGCATGTGATCAATATTAATATTTTGCAATGGCTAATTTGTTTTTTTTTTTAATTTGTCATTTGAAAAGTAAAGCTGATGTTTATGTCTGTAAACATTCTCTCATGAGCAGAGATGGTATTTTGTATAACATTGAGCTATAGCCTATACAGAAGTAGAGAGAGATAAGGCTGATAGGAAATACAGAGTCCCTGTTTTGATATATAATCCATATCACTGTATGATAATAGATACAGTCATTTCTCACTAAGCATGTCACAATTAAGTCATAAATATGTATCACGCTCATGCTAACTCGCATTTCTTAGCACACAAGCATATATGTCAAATAAACTATTGAAACTTATACAAGTCACAAATAACGTTTTGAGTACATCCTTTCTTCTCTGAATCAGCCTTGCTTAAAATGATTTTCTTAGATTTCCCTTTGTTGGCATTCAAGGCACACTTTGTATATTTGCAAAGTCTATGCAACTTGCTATGGCCATGAAGAATTGTTATGCTTGAAATGAAATGATAGCAAAGAATATTTAGGCACCTATACTCTTTTCTTTTATAATCAGCTTACCAAAATGTGCATCAACAGCAAAGTAAATCTGGTTCACAGGTTAGATTTATAATAATAGAAGAGCAGCCAGTATGACTGCTACTACATTCGTTATTTTAGGTGTATAGAGGTGTATTATATAGAGTCATTGAAACAATGCCATGTTCTCAATTTTTTTCTGATTATCCTAATGAGATATATTAAGTGCCAAGCATTAATATCAAAATTAGAAATGTGGCATATGAACCTTTTCTGTCCAATAAATGACTGTTGGGTTTTTTATATCAAGTGCTAAGCATGTAAATAATAATAATCCTCATACATTCCTTGTTTTAAATGTCCATCATATTACCATAGTAATAAAGCATCATTTTACTTGTTTCAGGAAGAGATCAAAATCCTGAATCCAGCTAGGAAAAAGGTTCACCTCTTGAGACTCAGGTTCCAACAAATGCCTTTAGCTACCCAATATCATCCTAAAATGTTTTACCTCATGGTTAAAGATCTACTTTTGGTGCTTAGAATGTTTGCTCCTTACTGGGTTGTTTATATAACAAAGAAAATAATATACTAAGTAATACAACATAATCGGCAGTACCTTTAACTTTTTACTCCTCTGCCATAAATAAACTGTACAACAGAAGGAGGAAGCTACTACATGATAGAGCAAAATCCCTAATAGGGAAGGCATCTCTGATCAGTACTAGCAAAAAATTACGATCCCTCATAAAATCCTCCAAGGCCAGCTTTGAGAGAAAAATTGCACAGGACACCAAAGACAATCATAAGGCTTTTTTCAGTTATGTTAGGAACCTGGGATGCAACTCCCAGACTTGTTCTGAGTTGATTCTAAACGACAAAAAATACACTGAACCCACAGACATCACCAATATCCTGGCAGACAGGTTCAGTGCAAACTTCTCCACCCCCCCCCAAAAGAGCAAGTATCTATCCTGGCAGAGGGCTGCCTCCCAAACATCTCTGATGCTCAGGTGAAGGCTGCCCTCTCCAAAGCAAAAAACACTGCTTCCATGGGACCAGATGGCGTCCCAGGTTGCGTACTACATGAACTCCAAGAGGAATTAATCCCTCAAATAAAACAGCTATACAATCTCAGCCTCACTACAGGATATGTGCCCACAGAATGGCGTACAGCAACAGTGGTCCCACTCCACAAAGGTGGAGCCTCTATGGACCCTGGAAACTATCGCCCCATAAACCTGACTAGCTTAGTCTGCAAGGCTATGGAGAGCATCATCATGGAGCTCATAAACAAAGACATTGGGGACCTACAGACACTAGATCCTACCCAGTTCGGCTTTGTCAAGGGCAGATCCTGCTTTTTGAACCTGGTTGACTTCTTCGAAACAGTCACCAAAGCCATAGATGAAGGGAAGGTAGTCCACACAGCCTATCTGGACCTTGCAAAGGCATTTGACACAATACCCCACTCGGGCATCATAGATAAGCTATCCAGCTTAAATATAAACCCCTATGTCACAAGATGGGTCGCAAACTGGCTCAAAGACAGAACCCACAGAGTGAGAGTTGCTGGAGCCATGTTAGACTCAAAACCGGTCACAAGTGGCATCCCACAGGGTTCTGTCCTGGGACCACTCTTGTTTGGTATATACTTTTCCGTGGTACAGGCAAATGTGGGAGGACTATGGCTCACCAAGTTCGCAGACGACTGCAAACTGGGTGCCATAATCGACTCTCCAGCTGACACAAACATCCTTCAAAAAGGTCTCACAGAGACAGATAACTGGTGCCAGCGCCATGGTTTAAAGCTAAATGCCAAAAAATGTATAGTCATACCCTTTGGCAAAAACAATGTGCCCACAAATTACCACATAGGCGGAAACCCATTAAGTACAGAGAAAGTTATTAGGGACCTGGGGACCCAAGTTGATAGCAATCTCTCCTTTGAAAACCACATTGCCAAAGTGGTTAGAAAGACCTTCTACATAGCCCACCTCATCACAAAGGGTTTCACATCTAGATCAAGAGTGGTAATCGTGCCCCTTTATTCATCCCTCATCAGGCCCATCATAGAATACAATGCCCCTTTTGGGATGTACCTTACCCGACACCTGCAGCAATTAGAAAGACCCCAAAAGTATCTCACCAAGAGGATCAAGGGTCTCAAACAGATGCCATATGCTGCTCGGTTAAAAATCTCCAGCTCTACTCAGTTGCATACCGCCTACTTCGAGACGATCTATGCCTGACATACAAAGCTATGTCAAATCCAGAATTAATGGACATGCTCCACCTCAGTAAATCTAAATCCCTTAGAGCCACACGCTCGAGGGACTTGAACCTCAGCACAGAAATAAATAGAACTTGCTGGAGGGACAGGTTCATAACCCAGAGGCTCCCTTCGCTCTGGAATAGAATTCCAGTTCATGTGAGGCAGAGCACCTCACTGAATCTCTTCAAGAAGAATCTCGATAGGTGGATGGGGGATCATAGGTTTGTCCCAGGGATTACTCCCATGTCACTATTAGACAGAGTCACAGTAAACTAAACCTTAAAAAGGGCACAGTATACTCAAATCAAGGGGTGGCGTAAGCCATACAGAATCGGGCTAGGCTTATAATTGCCCCAGGGTAGATAGCCTAGTATGAACCTATGAACCTATGAACTAATCTATCTAAAGCCTTTAGGTGGTGCATTACATTTTCAGGGAACTTATTACATTTACCTACCATTGTTCTCCATAAAAAAGTAGTTTCTCATGTCTCAACAGTAGCTATAGGTTATTCCCTCTCTGTCCTTCACTATCATTTTGCCTCAGCTATTTTCCCCGTGCACATTCCACTCATGCTATTGCACACACATATTATGTCTATTTCCTCCATCATATCATGAACAGAACATAGCCTAGTTCATCCAGCCTCTTCCTATCTGCCATTACTCCAAACACTAAACCATTTTAGTCATCTTCCTTTCTATCATCATTATCTGCTTCGAGATGTTGTTGATGCTGTGACATCCCTGCTCTGGGCCAGTGATCAAGGAGTCTCAATCCTCACCATGGACACCGGTGAGGGACGTTCACTGGGACCAAAGATAGATACACATATTATTTTCAGATGCAACCCTCTGCACTAAGCACAATTTCCCTTAAGAGCACACAGGGAACACACTCAGTCCATAGAGCTGGGTTTCCCTCTCTCTCCACACCCACAAATAAGACTCCTCACTGACACAGCTGTTATAGTGAGTCATCAGCAGTGCATTCCAAGCCAAGTCCTCCACCACCCTCTCTGTGAAACCAGTGCTCTATGTCCCTGCTCCAAGTAGCTGATACACACACACACACACACACACACACACACACACACACACACACACACACACACACACACACACATACACACACATATTTGAGATTTAATTTTCACACAGACACACAGACACACACAGACACACACACACACGCACACATGCACACACACACACACACACACACACACACACACACACACACACACACACACACACACACACACACACACACACCTGGGACAGGCTGGCACAGATTTACTAGCTATGCCTCCTCTGCCCAGATTATAAGGTAGGTACTACCACCAGAACACTCCAAAGCTAGCTACCCTAAGGCTCTTACAAGGGTACCCAGTTATACTGAGTAAAATCAATACTAATACAAATGGTAGTGTTTGACCAGTGCAGCAATGCTTTCAGGTGCGGCCATAGTGTCACCAAATAAATATAAGGAATCTCAGAGGTTAAAATGTTCTCTAAAAGACCAGCCACAATGAAAAGTTTAAATATATTTAATAATAAATATTAAAAGAATATGACAATATATACCACAGTTTCACTCACAGGAACTATTAAAAATAACACAGCTGGAAAGAATCACACAGATACAGAAAAACAATAATTAACTAATCTCACTGTATTTTTCTGACTGATCTAAAGAATTAGTGTTCCTTGGTTACTTACTAAAGCAAGGTAAGATGAAGTGGATGCGGGGTCTTTGCCAGTCCAATAACAGACTGCCCTGAGACTTATGTCTCATCAAGTATTAAAATATCATTTCAGTGTTGGATTTCAGAATGACATCACATACATCTGGTCATCTGACTCTGCTTCCCACACTACCCTCCTTTATTAGAAACAGAACCAGAATCTAGCACATATGTGTTGCCATACATACATATAGAGCTTTGGTGAGATGTGTTATAGCATCCAGAAGCTATAAAACCATTTCACAACTTCCACCCTTCCAAGATAGCAATGAGTTCACCCTTTAGGACAATACAGTAGGATTTCTAATCCTGGTTTTCACAGACATTTCATCTCTGGCTGCAATCAGAACTCTAAAGTACACTCTTTATTGCCTAAACCAGGTAATTTAATTTCAGACTATTTAACACAGGCATATGTACAAATCAGTTTGATATACAAATGACATATAATTATTTACAAAACTCCAGCTAACTATGCTGGCATATGTTACACAACCACTGTCCTACTTCTCCTGGCATAGCTGGCAATACATCACATCATCACAGATGCTTTCATGGGAGGTGCTTTGTTGTAAATGGGCCCAGTTGATACATTTTAGGCATGGTCAGTTAAGACATTTATGAGAAGGCTCTAAGTCTTTGCATTAAGCTCAATTCTGAAACTCTAGTCAAGTTTATGAGAGAGGCCTACCACAGAATGTGTTTCAGTAACAAACTGCCAGCATTCATGGTGAAGGGAGGGTGTTTAGTTTTGAGAAAATATCTGTCATCTGTGAACTGATTCTGATGTCTCCCACAAAGATTGTGGTGGTGGTGGTGGTGAGAACATCACACGAGAGCCAGCCATGATGATATGCCTAAATCTGGGACTGCTTTGGACTAGTGATAGCTGCAGTGAAGTTTGCACAGATTGTTAACATTCAACTAGTTTTGCAACTATGCCTTTTTACTCATTATATCAGGTGGCTGGTTTTCATTTAGGTTAGTCTTTAACTGAGTTTTAATATACATAACTACCTAAGCTGTTTTAAGCTTATTCTACTTCCCAGGGAAGATACTTTCCTTCCTGTAGATGGTAAAGCTAGAAATAGCTATTTGTTTGTCAAATGAGATTTCCTCCAGGCCATACAGATAGCTGGTACACCTGGCTTCAAACCTTGACTCAACCATCTAGATGAGACAAAGTGTTGGTAAATCTGCAAATATTCCTATGGACTGTTGAAATAAATTTAAGGGCATGGTATGAGATACCTGTAGGGGGTAACACTTTCACATTTAGAAAGGGGAGAAAGGACATTGGGATGTGTTACCAGCTACATTAATGATAAGCAAGGTTGAGCTGGTAAGAAAATTAAGTTTGGAAATATTTTGGCTAAGAAGGGGAAAAAGCTTACTTCGCCAATTGGAATAAAATAATTATGCTTAGCAAATAAGTTTCTGTTATGCTTTTTTGTATTTATACTTTCTCCATCCTTTCATAATGCCATCCATCCATCCATTCATACTTCTATCCATCCACAACTTCATTTTCTTAGTTTTGCACACGGGGTTGGGACATCACATCATCGGTCACAATCATCTAGAGCCAAGGTTAACAATGCCAGGTGACTAGCCAATGCACTATTGTTCTTTCATGCCACATGCTCACACCTAAAGCCAGTCCACCTACTGCATGTCATTGGGATATGGTAAGAAACTGAAGTACCCAAAGACAACTTCAGAATGTTATTACATATCTTTTTTGCTCTTTGTTTTTTTATTAATTTCTCATTGGAACAGAGCTCATTTCTAATTCCAGTTATTGGCATTTCATTGTTCCATTTTTGTAAACTTTGTGGCATTAATTGCTACAATGACAGGGAGGGTTAATATGTGTGCAACATGATTTTCTGCTGCCATATTTGTGATCCCAATGATTCCATTCCTGCTATCAAAAATGACGTGTGCTCCTTCCTCTGTAGTAAAATAGTGTCTTATTTCTGGGCACTTTTTTGGTCTTAACTTCTTGGGGGTGAAAAAGTATATGTAGGACTGCAGTAAGCATTGTTAACTTAACATAAGCTTAGTGCAATAAATATACACAGATTTTCAAAAGTTTTGTTATTCTTTATCTGTGGGTTTTTTATTTATGTGTGTATGTATGTATGTATGTATGTATGTATTTAATCTGTTTACCAGGCCAGTACACTATTCACAACAGACCATTTGAAGGCACAGCCTGAGTGAAGAAATTTACAAAAAAATATATATATAACTAATTCAGAAACAGAAAGTAATCATAGAGGATACACAGTCCAGCAGACAAATGAAACAATGGTATACTTCCAAAACACCTCATCATATGCATAATCATATCATGTTCTTAATTTCAGACTTAATATAACATTTTAATGAAGAGCCAGTGATATGCACATTAGTTTTACATTCAGAGGTTTATCATTCCATATGCTTCAGACAAATGTACCTGACTACTTTATAGTTGTCCAGAAAGACAAAGAGTGGGTTTTGTTGTGATGGATTTAGTATTTTCTTAGCCAACCCTTGTTATTTGTGTAACATCAGCAGTGAGAACATTAAGTCTTTGCAGTTCTGCTTACTGCCTTTGACTGAGCTGCTGTTTTGAGAATAACAGTGTTTGTTAGCAGAAGATTAAATTAAAGCTCTTAGATCTTACATGCCATAAATATACTTTATTACTTTCACAGCCTAATTTTGAGTCTATTTTCTATTAAATGAAGAATGCTGTCTCAACATCAATGGCTTGAGGACCTTGTAGCTCAGCTCTGGTGCTGCTCACACTCAAATAGGAGTTCAGGCAAGCAGCTGTGGTGAGGGAGAGGAGGGGAATTTTAGGTCATCGAGTGGGAAGGGAGTTTTAGGAAGCAGGAGAATTTTAGGTTTAGGTAGCAGGAAGGGGGTTATCTTTAGGGAGTAGCAGGGGAGATTTAGGTAGGGAGTGGGAGGGAGGTAAGTTTAAGTAGATAGAAGTGGTGTTAGTTTTAGGGAACAGGACAGCAGTTTTAGGTAAGGAGTGGGAAGGAGGTTTTAAGTACAGATAAATGTGAATACTTTGCCTTTTGTTTTGATACTGTGTCTCTCTTATTAAGTACAATTACAAAGAAGACCTTGACAGTGATGAGGCATTTCTTAATGTTTGAATGACTGGGACAAACAAAAGAAACATCACTAAAAATATTTCTGCAGTACAGGTGAACTAATACTGACCATGTCATAACATTACACTCAGATGGAAAGTGCTATTGTTTCTGTAGCTTGTGATTAAGTAAGTTTATCTTATAGACCTGTCAGTGTATTGAAACTTGGTTTATCCCATATACTGTTTCTTTGCTTTTGGATCACAAGAGTCAGGAAAAAGGGTAAAGGTGAATTTTATTTTGATTTATACCTTTTCCCCTTTCTCTGAGTTGGTGGGCCTCAGAGTTAATATATGGAGTGTTGTGATTACACTCTGAAACCGAGAAAAAGATAAACTTGTCAAGTGCTTCTCTAGCATGAGGCCTAATCATAATAAAGCTTAGGAATGCTTAAACAAAGTTTTTAAGGACATCTATGCACTGTTAAGATTGGGTTTATGCACTAGGAACAGACTGAGGAGACCTCCAGCTGATAAACATGCGCTGCTAAGGGAAAAACAACTTTTAACACACACAGTTTGTTCTGCAAAAAGAATCAGCACCATATAAATGTACCCACATTTATGACAAAATATGAAGTAGTGGGAATACTTCAGCTTATAGAAAGAGTAGTAGACTGAAGTACCTAATAGCTCTAAAGCTGTGATTTCCACAAAGGGGTACTTCATTTCTGCCACCTGTCTGTTTGATAGTGTTACAGTGTTTTACCAGTTTTGAAAGCCAATAAAACACTTTGCACTCCTACACCATTTTTTCTGTACCTGATAGTACATGGACTAGGTGAATCTCCATGCACTACAAAGAATTATGAGTGGGTCTCTGATGATGACCCGATAGTATGTATTCTTGACATGGATGCCAAGTCTGACCTCTCAAGCTTCTCTCTGTGTTTCTCTCTCAAGGTGAATGTCTTGGTATCCATGGCACAACACATGATAATCTGGTTAAGGTAAGAGACTCAATCATAACATTTTATATTTAGATCAGAAGTGTGGGACAGGTGCCCCATTTCAGTGGATGTGGGGGGGGGGGTTCCTTCTTCAAAAACAATTGTTATGGAATGCATTGTGATATGTCTGTAAAGATGTTTTGGATGTGCAATTAATTTTATTACTTTATATTTTATTTATGATTATTCACATATGGACTAAGAAAGATTTGATTAATTACAGTAAATTCCACTGAAAGTTTAGGATAATGTTGCAAGATTTTTTCTTATTGGACCTTGCATGTATTTTGGTGTGAGGTGCGAACAAGTTTGTTATAGCCCTGCAAACCTTTGAAAAAAATGGAGAATATTATATGATGACATTTGGAAATGAAAAGTCTAATCATATTTGTCCATGGAAACAAGATGTGTATAGGGTATTTCAACAAATGTCTCATACCTAATATGGAATACAGTATGACTTTATAACGTTCTTACCTGAATAACGTATTTTATGTGGCCTAAAAAGTTGCCATGGGATTCTATTGTTTTGTAGGAATTATGTTTCCTTTAGGCATTCCTTTTGTTTGAAATCTGCACAGAAGATGATAGACATATTAACTAAAGATTGTTGTAGCACAGTACATCAGCATACTTAGCTAAATGTGTCTTTGTTTAAGCCTATAATTTAAGTAATTTCAGGAGTGCATTTTTTTAATTTGTAGCAGCCCTGAAAATGTATGTTGCAGGAAGAGGACTACAGTCTGAATGGTAGTCTATTTTGGTTTATAATCTGGTGCACAATGAAAAATTCTTGGCTATACCCTTAAGTCTAATAGTTCTATATAACATAAACAACTTATTTTTAAGTTATTCAGCAGGCAGGATTTTGGCAAGTGCAGCAGACATGCAGTCCTAAACCAATGCTTTTTGGTGCCATGAGTGGAACATCTGTGTATTTTATAAGTCTATGGTTGTGATAAGGTAAATTGGATCAAGTCTGTACTCTTTGCTAATTCAGTGCTATTGCAACTTGTTTTAGCAGCCAGTAGATGGTACTTTCCACCATTTCAATTTCTTTGGAGCAGTAGCTGTAACTGTGGGGGTGGCACCTCGATTCAATGTTTAGTTTTAGTAGGATTTATGAGAAGCAGTGAGATTATATTTCTTTGCACCAGAAAAGTTCAGAAGATAGTTGGCATAATTCATCTACAAGATAAGAGCATAACCCATCTGCCACAAGTAGTTTTATGGAGCCTGTAGTGTATTCATTCAGTCTTATTAATTTATCATACACTTGAAGCACACAGCTATATTTTCAGGTATCTACATATAAGAAAATATAGGTGGGTACAATAGGTTCCTACTAACAAGAACTCTGTGTGCTTTCCTTATGAACATACATAGATAAGTTATGAATGTTGTTTCATCTTATTTGTTGTGAACTCTGTCCCCACAACCCCTTAGCCTTGAGTCACGCATGGCTGTTTCAGATTAGAGTATTAGTCAGTTTCCTACATAGTATGTTCTGTCTTTCAAACAGTAGTTACACATCATTTGTTGTTTTGGGCATATTCTTTCCAAAGGCCACTTTTACAGCTTTAAAACAAATGCGCAAGATGAAAATGCATGAGTGTCAGTAGCCCACAGGAAAAAAAAAGACTAGTGGCATAACAAGGAATGCTGTTTCTCATAGCAAATAATTGCCAGTACAATTTTGAAGTGTGGTCAGCAATGATTTACTTCTTTAGGGAGATTTCTCCCTTCTTCAAGTTGGTGCAAGTATGGATTTGGCATATATATAAGTTCAGTATGTGTGGGGAGCTTGTCCCCAACTTTCAGGGTGCGGGGAGCTGCCCCCTTCCAAAAACAAGAAAAAATTAGTTTTCTACCTTTTCAGATTTTGGGCATTTTTTTTCATTCTTTTGAGATGTCGACTTTCAGGAAGTCAGCATTTCATAGTAACACCCACTTTTACAGCTAATGCAAATAAATCAGTGCTGGGGCTTACCACTGTTTTATTCACTGCCATTTCTGAAAAAATAGAATGACAAAATGACAAGGCTCAGAGGATCTTGTAGTATAACTTCTGAACAGCAACTGAAATTATAAACGAGTTTGCACATTTACTTATGAAGAAATACCATATCTGACTTGCTCAATTACACACTCTGCAACTGAATGTAATCAAAGTTTAATCTGGCTCTCTAGATCTGCAGCATGCTTACCGGTTAACCTCACTGTTTATAAGTGTAACCTCAGGCTTTTTGTACAAGAAAAAGACAAATATTGATAAATGCAGAGGTCATTTTCTAATATGTTAAAAACTATTCATATTCATCAAAGCTTGCATATATCTATAACATAAAGAAGTGAAAAGGGTCGGTAAGCATGAAAGCCTTCAAAAGGCTTTAATTTTACCAACCTTTATACAGTCTTACTGCTTGCAATGATATATTATGGCTCCTTTACTACTGCCGAGTGAATAATTTAAATAGCTGACAAGTGCTTGATATGATGGCTTCTTTTTATTTAAATTAAGTCCAACAAAGTCAAGAAAAATGTAATGTGTTAAAAGAAATATATCTGCTTTAAAAACTACAATTAGTTCAGGAAGAATATATGTTTGTGTCTTTCGGCTTTTCCCGGTTAGGGGTTGCCACAGCGGAACTCCGGTCTGCTAATGATTGGCAGTTGATTTTTACGTACCGGCTAGCCAGGCCTGGCACACAACCTTCAACGAAGGTATGCCCATTCACGCATGTCTCCACGCAGAAGACGCTCTAGCTGAAAATCGAACCGGACAGCATCTAACTGTGAGGCGACAACGCTACCGCAGCACCACCACTGTGGGTCAGGAAGAATATATACCACTGCAGAATTGTATTTATTTATTTATTTATTTACATTTGTTTACTGGGTAGTGTCCAACTGGGCTGGTTGCCCATTTTCAGTGGAGACCCGGGGGAGAAAAGCTCCACATATAAACAATACAGAAGAGAAACAAAAGAAACGAAAAAAATCTACATTATTCCATTAATAGACAGCTACATTGCTACATTAACTAAAAACATAAGAACATATTTACTATGAATATTGAAATTTTACAAACAAAAAAAGATTCATTAGTAATTTTTTTTTTTTGTAGAAAACAGCTTTAAAAGACTACTCCATTGAACAAGAAGAGTAATTATTAGCTGATAACACGCAGTGATTAGGCCTAGACTGTGAGGTATGCAACTTTGTTAAGCAAGAAAACGCATTTTGCTTATGAAAAATTATAGAAGAAAATAAAAAAATGAACAGACCAAAAGCTGTGAAGATGCAGATTGGGGGCAGAAAAGCAGTCAATACGAGCTGTAATAGAGGAAAACTGTATGGTAGAGGTATAAAAGAGCATAATGGAGAGTGGTTGTCCTGGTGGAGAATGTATGAAAGTCCTTTATGGTTTCAGTACTGTACCCACAGCTACTAATGTGGTATCTTTTCAGGTATGTGTACTACAATGAGTGTAAGAATCTGTGAATGGGTTTCAAAATGTGATTGTTTTTTAATGAAGCAGGGATGAGAATAGCAAATATAGTAGCAAGGGCTCAGGTCTGCCATCTTTTAATTTCCTCCTGGACTGTAGCCTACCAAATGGTATTGATGGTGCAGGTACATCACAATCTTAATTTTAATGTACTCTTGTAATGACTTACATTTCTTTTTTTAAGTAATAACAGAATAGATATTATAGTGCATATTGTTTTAAAAAATGTCCACTCCTTAGAATATTGAAAGGTTTGCATTTGATTTATGCAGCTCACCAGTGATCATATACTGTGTTTATTGTTTAGAGAACATCATGGTGTATCAACTGCAAACATATTTACAAAGAATAGTGGCATTTCTGCAACCGAAAATACTGACTCATTCAAACCACTTAAATGAAATAAAGAAAACACCTTACAGTGGTAGTCCAGTCAAAACATTTTGTTGTTAAATGGATCTGGCTTTCATTCAAACTGTTAAAAACTTCTTCAAGTAATGCAAAATTACCACTGACACACCGGATATAATTTAGGTACTGTTTTAAATGTTTCACATTATCTTTAAGATGTTGGCTTTCACAAATGATGCATCTGCAGCTGTTTTAATAATGAATTTGCAAAATGCAAAATTAAGTAAAAATCATTTTTTGGCTTTTCCATTATATGTTGCATGAATCAGTTGGTTAAGACTGACTTACAAGTCAGAGTTTATACCTGCATACTCCTCTGGCAAAGAACACTTAAGTGACCTTTAATGGACAATAACGTGAATGAGGTCCTTGATAACTAAGATAAGAACTGTAACCTCGTGGCCTTCGAGTGACTAAACCAAGCATATTTTTTGCCTTTTTTATCTATTTATGCACATGTGTAAGTACATCACATTGGTTCTGCAGGACAGCATGTAACTGAATAAAACATTTATATCATCTGATGACAGATAAGGGCAGCAGCAAACATTCTGAGTTTTGCAGCAGAACAGCTTCTCAGCAACTAGCAATGTCACTTTGACAGTGTCACAACAATTAGCATTGCAAGTGTATAGCTTTCCATTAGTGCACTCAGCAATAAAGATGCCATGACGGATTATGTGGCACTGTTTTACATAACCACCTTTGCCTTCTTGTACTTTCTTAAACTGCCATGGCAGCAGTTAAGTTGGCATGTAATAATTAAAGTGGTCTTCACATCCAAGCAAACATGCCATTTTTGTCTAACTGTGTTCAGAACTCATTGACAGAAAATTATGTATTATTTTTCAGTGGATTTTAATAAGGTCCATCAACTAATGAATGCACAAAATAGCAGGAAATACTGTAGAGACATAAATCTGTAATTACAGGTTAATTCCATTAATTGTACTTAATCTTAAAATGCAGTTGCAAAAGGGAAACTGTATACAATTTTCTTCTTAAAAGATGACCAAAAATAGATTTACTTTTATTTTATGAAGAGGTTGGGGTTGGCATAATGGTTAAGGTATTTACTTCACAGACACAAGGTTTGATTCTCACTTTTGAAAGGGTTGTTACCTTTGCTTAAAATGGCCCACAAGGACAGCTAGCCTAATACTTACCTATGAACCCAAGTAGTTTTACTTGACACTGTGGAAATGGGAAGATTAAACTGATTTACAGCCATTTTCTTCTCATTTATTTTATTTTTTGATGTGCTGTTTTATGTGTAATGCTCTGATGAATGTCATCATTTGTTGTTTCTGTTCTGATTGTTGCTTCTTCTCCACTCAGTCTACCAATCAGTAGTCATAGAACAAGATGGTCTACCATCCTATTCACTAGGAGCAGCAGCAGCAGCTCTCTGAAATAAAAAAAGTGATATTTAATTATTAACTGTTTGAAATTTATTGGATTATGATGAAAACCTAGCCTTTCATTAAATCTGGAAAGAATCAGTTTAATGAAAAATGCTTCTTTTTCATTACTTCGTTATCCATGTTATCACGGTCTCATGTATTTATTAAAATTTTCTCCAGTCTGCATGCTTAATTCTTTTATCATGAACATGATGGCAAGGGGAATAAAACCATCAGCTTCACCTGGCTCTGTATCAAAAGTGCAAACCTCAATATTGCTAGTCCTGACTCTTTGAAAATTAAAATGCATTAAAAACTTGAAACACTGCTATGCTTCGAAAGCAGCTTTGCAAGGATGCTTCATGCTCCCCATCCCCCCATAGCCCAACATGGGAGGTTACACCCCATCTACTTATGTATTATGTACCTCAGAGTACAAGAAACTAAAAGATACCAAAGTCTCGGTATTAGTATATGTACCACTATTCACATTATAATTTTCCCTTTTTTGAGGCACACAGTTACTGTCCTCTGACCTTCAATGGGCACTGCCTTTGGCCAGATTACTTAATAGTGTTCAAAGGATAACCATCATATCAGTATCTCAATGATATTCCTGCAAGTGCTTCTCAGTAATTAGCTTTGTCTATCAGTGTTGCCTGATATGATTCCGCTCTTCTAGTAGCAGCAGTTAAGTACTGGTTTCCCCATATGCAAACACTCCCAAAAAGAATATTATATATATATATATATATATATATATATATATAGCTATCATGTTTCCTTATGTGGCCAGCTATTATCTTCTTGCATAATTTTGAATTAATTGGTTCATTTCAGTGCAACTGTGTTCTTAGTTTCCGTATACTTACTTATTGCATATAAGACATTTATTTCCTACATAAAATAAACACTCCATCCAGTGGAAGTCTGTTCATGCATGAGCAATATGACAGTCCTTCATACAAGGCAGATAAACTCATATATGTGAAATGTAAGTAAAAGCAGGAAAACATTGTTTTTAGATTGAAAATGTAATCTGCAGAGATTCAGTACAATGCATGCTTTAATAGCATGAGTCTAATATGCAGTTTTACTACATAGGTTCTGCTCTGCTCTGATTGCAAATGTTTCCTGTAGATCACAGTGTATGTGCTGTAGCTTTAAGAAGCATATCAAGGACTGAATGTGCACATATAAGTACCAGGCACGTGCTATTCCCAGTACCATTTTGAGAGTGCAGCCAGAGAGTGAGCATGTATGATCGCAATAGCTAGTTTGTGTACTGTATACTGTAAGTTATTTAAGTTAAAGTCAGTAAGCATATATTGTACTGTGTTTGTATATAATAAACCAGCTTGAACAGAACCCATAAAGACTCTTCTATTGAATCCAAAGTAGGAGAGTGACATGGTGTCAGAACCGGGATTTCAGAGATTAATATTCAGAGCAACAAGGTGCAGAAGTGATGGTGAAGGTAAACTAAGAGAAATAAGCACAAAAAAGCCTGAATATAACCAAAGGTAATCAAAACTTGCACAAACAGCTTATTTTATAAAAAAGATAAAACGGAGCATTACAAGGGCACAAACTGCATTATTAAACAAGCTGGAGGCACAAAAGGTTTATTAACTAAAGGAAATGTTTAAGATTAAGATATTTGATGAAACAATTATCAGAAAAAGCAAAATGAGTGTGTTTGAGGCAAAACAAATGAGCACAAGAAAAGTACAGTGGGCATGAAAAGAGATTAAATGAGCAAAACTAATATAATAAGGGCAAAAAAGGGCACATTAAGTGTAAATAAAGCAAGGTGGCTGCATGTTTTGGCAAAGTGCTGTGTTTTGGCATAACTACAACTTTGTATTGTATCAAGGCCCTAACTAGGGTTATTTGAAGTACTTCAAAGTGTGTAAAAGTGCTTACATTGTGTGCTTATTACTGTGCATGTATTCTAAAGAGTTTATATGTGTGCAAAGTGCAACTATTTTGTGAAGTACAGTCAAAGTAAAGCCATTTCAAAAATGCTTTTGTACCGGGTGGGTCTTTTCTCAAAGTGCTGCCATTACAGAGTGTTTCTTGCACTGTAAAGAATTATCTAACAAGGTACCACCATTTTGGGGAAGTTTCAGTGTATTGTGCACTGTTTATTCGCAAAGTGCAATTACTTCAAAATGTTTCTGTCTCTGAGCTTCTTCTGCCCAGTTCATTCACATTGTTCAATTCTTCGAAAACGTTTCTTACACTGATGAGGTGATCTCTTCCAGTACAGTAATTTCAAGAGTATTACACTGCCCAAGAGACTTATTTCACAAAGGTCAGTTATACAGAGGCTTGTTATACTACTGGGCAAAGTTACAAATATTGGCATACATTTCTGGCTTATGTGTATGTGTATCTGCTTGTGCATATTTGCAAAACTCTTCACTGGTATGTGTTAATATAGCAGATGGATTTTGAAACTCCTTACCACTTGTATTTGATCAGAATATTGCAAAGAATTGGAGAATATTTGACCAAGAGTAAGATATTTGTATACAAGCAGCTTATTCAGACAAAGTTGCACACACCAGGGCATTCATTTTGCTAAACCTAGCTGGGTCAGAGGCCATTGAAAGAGAGAATTCATTTGTGTATGCACCAGCAGTATATGAGGGAGAAGGTGAAAATCATCATATTGTTGTACATGCTAAATCAAAGGAAGACCCCGAGTGTTTGAAGCACAAATTCAGGGAAATGTGTAATCCCCAGAAAAATATTACATTAGAGAGGCATTTGTTTTACACAAGAGATCAAAAACCAGGGGAAACTTTTGCAGCTTATATTAGTTACCTGAGAAACAAAGCCAAAATGTGTCGATTTGGTGACTTAAAAGATGAGTTAATAAAAGACAGGCTCATGTGCAGTATTAATAGTGCTGCTGTGAGAACGATTTTGCTTCAGGACAGTGATTTAACATTGAGTAAAGCCATAGAGGTTTATCAAATCCATGAAGTTATAGAAAAACACAAAAGTATGCTTGCAAGTGACAAGAGCATGGTTTCAGCAGGCGCCAGAGCAAATGTAGATAGCTTGCAACACGTGGCAAGCAGAAGTAGGCCTAAGCACATGGCAGCCACAACCCCTGCTGGTTCACCAGGGAAACCACATAGTTTTCCGGCAAGCTCTAAGACTAGTTCAGTTAAAAGAGCATAGGAAATTCACCCCAGGGTGAACTCTGCTCAACAGTGGCACAGGAAAATAATTTTCTTGGGTGGCAAAAGCCAGGGTACCTTTTTGGCTGGGCTTGTATAGGCCCCAGGGCCGATAGCCTAGTACCTACCTATGAACCTATGCTCAGTGCAGTACAAGCATGTTAGTAAAACCCAAGTCCAGTTTCATTGTTAACTGTTACAACAATTGTGGTGTCAATCATGAGAGTAAAAGAGAAAATGTTTAGCATTTGGTTAGCAATGTCACAAGTGTAAAAAATGGAACCATTTTCAAAAGTTTTGCAAATCAAGTAAACCCCACACAGTTGTAAAGAAGGGTCATTCAAAAAAGCAAATTGGTCAAGTAGGGTTGCAGCAGTCTACTTTCTATGGAGATGGTGTATCAGTAATTGGTGAAAGAGTTGATGCAGTGAATTTACTGGCAAAGAGTGAAGTGTTTTGTACAGTTCAGATCAATGGTAAATCCCCTAAGTGTTAAGCAGACACTGGTTGAAAGTGTAATGTTATATCAGCAGACACATTTGCTAAAGTGAGAACTAATGAGCAACTCAATGTGGCCAGTAGTGCGAAACTTGTTGCTTGTGGAGATGAAGAAATTCAAACTGAAGGCTCAGTACTGCTTTTATGTTATTTGGCTAGGAACTGTTACAGCTTGTTATTCTATGTAGTCTGAAGACCTGTGCAGTCACTAATGGGTCTCAAAGACATCTTGAGAATGAATCTTTTTCTTTTACCAAAGAAGTTCATCATATAAGCATGCTGATGTTTTCGATGACAAGTTGGGCTAACTTCCAGTTGTGTATTCCATGAAGTTAGACCTGGAGGTCACTCCAGTAGTCAGACCAGCAAGAAAAGTTCCAATAGCTATACAGGATAAAGTCAAAGCTCAGTTGAATAAAATGGTACAGCAAGGTGTAATTTGTCTAGTTACAGATCCAACAGAATGGGTGTTGTCCATGGTAGGAGCTCACAAAAAAGACTCAGATGAAATCAGCATATGTATTGACCCAAGAGATCTGAACAAAGCATTGAAGAGACCACATCATCCAATGTGTACAGTCAAAGAGGGTGCAGCTCTGATACTAAATGCAGATACAGATTCCTAAGGATGACATTTGGAATAAATTCTACAAATGAAGTCTTCCAGTGTGCAATGGAGCAAATTTTTTCAGGTTACCTTTGTGCCATAATAGCAGATGATTGATTGGTTGAAGGCAATGGTGAAGCAGAATATGACAGAAACCTAAAAGAGAGTTCTAGACAGAGCATGTGAAGTAAACTTAAAGCTCAATCCTCTGAAGTGTAAATTTAGACTACCAGAAGTAACATATGTAGGTCATTTATTTATCAATACAGGCTTGAGACCAGACCTGAACAAGCAAGCAACTATTCTTGAAATGTCAGCACCAGATAACATTCAAGCTCTACAGCGTTTCCTGGATATGGTCAGCTGTTTGGGAAAGTTCATCCCAAACTTCAGTGAGTTGACATCACCATTAAGAGAGCTGATATACAAAAGTGTTACATGGTGTGGGTTAGAACAACACCAGAAGGCATTTGAAGACCTCAAGCAGAAAATTGTCACCCCACCTACACTAAGATATTATGATTTAAATAAACAAGTCACTCTTTCTTGTGATGCTTCAAAATTTGATCTTGGCACAGTTATTCTTCAACAAGATGGACCAGTAGTGTATGCACCTAGAACACTTACCCAGACTGAAATACAATATGCTCAAATTGAGAAAGAACTTTTGGCGATAGTATTTGCATGTTCAGTTTCATGATTATATCTATGGTCGAGCTATTCAGATTGAAATGGATCACCAACCTCTAGTTACTATTCTAAAGAAGCCTATGTATTCCGCTCCAGTGAGATTACAAAGAATGATATTCAAATTGCAAAGCTACTACTACTACTTCAAAATGGTCTATATGAAAGGCAAACTACTTTATCTGGCTGATAACTTATCCAGATCTCCCAGAAATGCAACCCAACAGCTTGATGCAGAGAATTTTGACTTTGATGTGATGGCAGTGTGTAATTTCTCTACCACTAGACTTCATGAGCTGAGAGATTACACAAAGATGGCCGTCAAAGCAATCTAGTGTACCACCTGAGGTGCAAACCTATTTTCCCTACAGAGATGAGATGTTGCTGGAAGATGGCATTATTTTCAAAGGTCCTACAATTGTTGTCCCTGCTTCCTTACAGCATGAATATATCCAGATTTTGCATTGTGGTCACCCAGGTTCTGCATCTACTAAGAGAAAGGTAAGAGAACTAGTATTTTGGCCTTCAGTACTGAAAGACATTGATGAAGTACTTTCTTCGTATTCAGTATGCAATAGTACTAAACCACATTTGCAAAGAGAACCACTTAATCTAAGTTAAGTTCCTGAACTACCTTGGTCAACAGTAGACACTGATATCTTCTAGTGGGACAATCAACATTACTTAGTATTGGAAAATTATTATTCAAACTGGTTTGAGATTGATCTACTACCTAATTTAACATCCACTACTGCTATTACTAAGTTGAAACGTCATTTCTCAGTCCATGGTAGTCCACACAAAATTATTTCTGACAATGGTACTCAATTTACTAGTCAGTTATTTCAGAAATTTGCAAGAGAATGGGACTTTGTACATGTTACTAGCAGTCCTGAATATCCACAGTCAAATGGACTAGCTGAATGTGCAGTGCAGAGTGCAAACCAATTACTTGAAAGGTAAAAGTGTGACAATATCAATGTCTTTTTGAATTTACTTAATCTCAGAAACATGCCGCATGATGATATACTTGGCTCACCTGCTCAAAGACTTCTATCCAGGCAAACCAGAACAATGTTAACACTGCATGATCTATTTCTCAAAGAGGGAGGATATAGAGCAGAGTGTATGTGCTTTGTCTTTAAGAAGCATAACAAGGGCTGAATGTGCACATATAAATACCAGGCACATGCTATTCCCAGTGCCATTTTGAGAGTGCAGCCAGCGAGTGAGCATGTATGATTGCAATAACTAGTTTATAAAGTCAGTAGACTTCTATCATGATGTGTTTTTATATAACAAAGCTGTTTGAACAGAACCCAAGAAGAGATGGCTTGCACCTGTCACCCTTAGGCTTTCGAATACTGGCCAAAACTTTTGCCACCCCCATAGTGCCTTTTTTAGGCAAGGCTCAAAAGAAAAACCCACCACCGTAAATAGCACAAGTAACCAAAAACTAAGGGTAATGCTATTCAACACCAGCAGTCTAAACCTCAAAATGCATGCACTCAAGGCACTCCTCAGTATGGAGAACATCAATATCTGTGCAGTAACAGAAACCTGGTTTAAGGCTCCAGAGAGCACCCCAGCACTACCAGGCTATAACTCATACCATATATGTTGGCCACAGAACCCGGACCAAAACACAAAAGGTGGGGGTGTATCCATATTCATCAAGGATAGCCACACCTCCAGGTTAGTGGCACAGCACAATGCCTCAGAGATCATCCATGTACAACTAACAATGGGCAAAACTGCAATTTAAATTGTAGCTTGCTACAGATCACCCACTATGACCCAGGACCCCCATTCTGCATTTCTGGAGACACTGGAAAATATGAAGGTCCTTGCCAAATGCCCTAATATTGGGTGATTTCAATTACCCAAACATTAACTGGGAGAACTATTCAAGTACTAACTCCCTTGCCCAATGCTTCCTAGAATTTATAAACTTGAACACCTTGGATCAACTGGTCAACACCCCCACCACATGTGACAACATATTGGACCTGGTCATCACCAACATGGGAGACCGGTGTTCTACACCAGAGGTCAACCCCTCACTGGTTAGATCAGACCATAGACTAATCACTATGGATATCCACATTCTGCCCCCACCCCAATCAAGGAAACCACTGTGAAAAACCTTTCAAAAGCAAACTTCACGTAACTTAAGACCAAGGTGGAAAGGTTCACAGCCCCCATGCTAAAGGACAATGCTGTCCAAGCTGCTGAATCCTTTACAAAGGCACTCTATGAGCACCTGCAGGAATGCATGGATTGTGCTATCTCAAGCAAAACCAAGACTCACTCCTCCAAGAAAAGGAAACCAGTCTGGTGGATCCCTGCCATAAACAAGCTATGCAATAGAAGGAGGAAACTAGTACAAAAAAAGAGTAAAATCTCAAGAAGGAAAGACATCCCTGATCAGTATCAGCAAGAAAATACGATCCCTCATAAAATCATTGAAGGCTAGCTTTGAAAGAAAAATTGCCAAGGACTCCAAAGATAACCACAAAGTGTTCTTTAGCTATGTCAAGTGGAAACTCTCAGATCTGCTCTGAGTTAGTGCAGAATGGCACAAAATACACTGAAATAACTGATATTTCCAAAATTCTGGCAGACAGGTTTAGTGCAAACTTTACCCCCCCCCCCACTCCCTAAAGGGCCCATAACCATACCAGAAGAATGTAGAGCCTCGGCAATCACTGACACACAGGTTAAAACAGCCCTATCCAAAGCCAAAAACACAGCTTCAGTGGGACTGGATGGTGTCCCAGGCTGTGTCTTACATGAACTCCAAAATTAACTAACGCCTCACATAAACACACTGTTCAACCTCAGCCTCTCTACAGGCTACGTACCCATAGAGTGGCACACAGCAACAGTTATACCTCTCCACAAAGGTAGAGCCACAATGGACCCCGGGAACTATCGCCCTATAAGCCTGACTAGCCTGGTTTGCAAGGCTATGGAGCACATCATCATGGAACTTATTAACAGAGACATTGGGAACCTCCAAACATTGGACCCTACCCAGTTTGGCTTTGTTAAGGGCAGATCATGCCTCCTAAACCTGGTGGACTTCTTTGAGACAGTTACCAAGGCTTTAGATGAGGGAAAGGAGGTCCACACAGCCTACCTAGACCTCACAAAGGCTTTTGACACCATTCCCCATTCTGATATTATAGACAAGCTCACCAGCCTGCATATAAACCCCTATGTCATGAGATGGGTTGCCAGTTGGCTCACGGATAGAACCCACATGGTGATGGTTACAGGCTCTATGTCCAACTCTAAACCGGTTTCAAGTGGTGTCCCCCAGGGCTCAGTCCTGGGACCCCTCCTGTTTGGTATATACTTCTCAGAGGTACAGGCAAGAACAGGAGGACTATGGTTGACCAAGTTTGCAGACGACTGCAAACTGGGGGCCATAATTGATGCTCCGGCTGATACAGACATCCTCCAGAAGGGTCTCACTGAGACGGATACCTGGTGTCAAAATCATGGCCTCAAGCTAAATGCCAAAAAAGTGCATAGTCATCCCCTTTGGAAAAAACAAAGTTCCTGCGAATACCACATACATGGTAGTCCCCTAAATACAGAAAATGAAATAAGGGATCTGGGGTCCCAAGTAGATAGTAATCTCTCCTTTAATAATCATATTGCCAAGGTGGTTAGAAAATCCTTCTATGTGGCCCACCGAATCACAAAAGAGTTCACATCTAGAACAAAAGAGGTTATTGTTTCCCTCTACTCATCACTCATCAGACCCATCATAGAGTACAACACCCCATTTGGGATGTACCTTACAAGACACCTGCAACAGCTGGAAAGACCACAGAAGTACCTCACTAAGAGGATTACTGGCCTCAAACAGATGCCCTATGCAGCCTGACTGAATAAACTCCAGCTGTGCTCAGTTGCATACCACCTACTCAAAGGTGATCTCTGCCTGACATACAAGGCCATGTCCAACCCAGAATTGATGGACATGCTCCACCTAAAAAAAAAAAAAAAAAAAAAAAACAAATCCCCGAGAGCCACACACTCTAAGGATCTAAACCTCACCATAATGATAAATAGGACTTGCTGGAGGGATAGATTCCTGTCCCAGAGACTCCCCATGCTTTGGAACAGGATTCCACTCTACATTAGGCAGAGCCCCTCACTAACACTCTTTAAGAGAAACCTTGATGAGTGGATGGGAAGCAGAAAATTTACCCCAGGGATCACTGCAGTGGCTCTGCTGGACAGAGGCACAGGGAACTAATGACTCTGCTGGACAGAGGCACAGGGAACTAATCTAAGTGGGTGGTGAAAGCCAACACATTCTGGCTAGGCTTACATATGCCCTCGGGCAGATAGCCTAGTACTTACCCATGAACCTATGAACCTATGAAGACTCTTCTATTCTATCCTGAGTAAGAGAGTGACATTTCCCAAATGATATTTGTAATCATCTAAAGATTAGGGAAGTAGTGCTGAGTATATATGGCTATTAGTGTTCACTAACACAGCACACTATGTGCTTGTACAAACATACATAATAAGTGGTTTGTATGTGTATCTGTCTAGGTAACCATCAGTACATCGAACGGCCACAACATCGAAATCCACTGCATCGACACCTCGGAACATCGACACCCAAAGAGCTGATGATCACCATACGGTAAGGAACTGTTTGGCCATCCATAACTCCAAATCTTCCAATGAAACAAACACACAGATGTGGGGGGCTTCACCCCTACACCCCCCTTACTTAATATTCCAACTCCAGGAATGCACTACCGCGGGGATACAGGGCAAATTTCACGGTGATGTCCAAATGGTTCCTTACCATATGGTGATCATCGGCTCTCCGAGGTGTCGATGCAGTGGATTTTGATGTCATGGCCATTCGATGTACTGATGGTAACCCATCTGTCTGTTCTTAATCTCCATGCTTATTATACAAAAACACTATTTTTTAATTGTTTTTCATATAAAACAGCTCCTTCTAGTAGTCCATTATTTTCCAATTCTACATAATACATTAATCCATATTATAAGTTTAAATAAACAATAAACCAAGTCCGAACTTCCAAGAAGCAAATGTTTCCATGATAAGAAAAAAGTATACTAATATAACCAAGATATAGTCCATTCACTGAAACAAACCAGTGCAGCTCATAAAAGATAAAAATCCTCAAAAATCTTCACTTGTAACAAATCAAAATGCTGAGTATAGCTAAGACAAGTCCTTTATTAACTCAAATCGGTAAGCGCTTTCACCATAATGGCTTCATCAGACCGTAAATCACAAATAAAAAGTAGCCATTTATATATTAAATTAATAATGACATCATATCCTGCCAATGAATCAATATAAACAATCACCATGTGTTACTAATGCGCTCTAACATATTTGTAAAACATCTAACATGCAAAAATATTTCTAAAATATAAAATTATTAATAAATAATTACATTCTACTAAAAACATTTAAAACTCTTGGATACATTCAAAATAAATACATTGATGAATAAATAATCAGGATATGATGTCATTATTAATTTAATATATAAATGGCTACTTTTTATTTGTGTTTTATGGTCTGATGAAGCCATTATGGTGAAAGCGCTTACCGATTTGAGTTAATAAAGGACTTGTCTTAGCTATACTCAGCGTTTTGATTTGTTACAAGTGAAGATTTTTGAGGATTTTTATCTTTTATGAGCTGCCCTGGTTTGTTTCCGTGAATGGACTCTATCTTGGTCATATTATAAGTTTGACTAGGCCATAGTATCCGTCAAAATTAAATGAGACATTAATAGAATGTTTTGATGACTGAAGAAAACTACTAAGCAGCAATGTCTCGGTGTTTGTGTACTTAGAAACTATAAAAATAATGTTCATCTAGAACGTATGACGGTTTCTATTAATACCATCATAAGTTTTCAGCTTTGCTAAGCAGCACAATAAGTAACAAAATTTGGCAGGAATGTGAGAAATGGATCAAGACAGGAACATATATTGCCCATTATCAATAAACATTGTGTGAAATAACACTGAATACATTGAAGTCTTTTGCCTGAATTTTTCTTTCCAGCTGCCTCTTACTTTCTTATTTTATTGACTAGACTTCTTCAAGTACAGTTGCTGCAAATTAGTTCCAGTGTAAGGCAACATTTAGCAATGACAAATGTTATTTTTTTTTAATTATTTAGATAGTGAAACATGGAAAGTTCAAGACTTCTTTATCCAAAGTCCAAATTCCAAAGATATGCATCTGGAGCATTTCTATCCAGGCATCCACTGAAAATGGGCTCTGTCCCAGTCGGACTTTCCCAGTAAACAAATGTCAAACAAATAAAAATAAAATACAAAATTATTTGCCCATATAGCTGTACTGCATGCTTTCTCCAAAGCAGGTTTACCCTGAATCTCTTCAGTTTCAGATAAGTTTTCAGAGTAACAACAAAATTATAACTAATGTGTTTCTGGCTATATGAAATACTTTTGCCTAACTGTGTAGTACAATTACTTCATGAGAAAGATTGTTGACTAGTATAATTTTTATTTTATAGTGAGTTTTGTTACTTGGTACCCACTTTATGTTCATGACTAATACTCTCATTTAACTGAAGTAACTGAATTATTCTGAAATAAAATATTTACTCCATTTTTTAATATATGATTTTAACCATTGAAGTTTTGGAGTTGTAGTATTGTTATGTGCGAGTTCCACTTATACTCCTTTCGTGAACAGCCACAGTCAAATTTAGGAGACAATCTTTCTGGTTATGTATGAGCATTGTTCTTCTACTTTTGGATTTTCTAAGGTTTTGACTTCAAATGAAATTGTATTTTTTAAGTAAATTTTTATAATCTTTTGCCTATACATTTTTCTCAGAACAAAAAAAATAGAATCTGGAGATCTTGGTGGCAAATGTGGTGCACACATGCACAAACACACAGACACATACACGTACATGCACGTGGGTATGTGTGTTAATAAGTCTCAGCTTCTGAGGAATGCTGGCTTTAACTAAAACAGCTCAGTCTGCTAAGCCTACTATTGTTATTTTCACTAGAATCTTTTAGCTGACTTGAATTTTAATTCGTCTGCATTAGCTTACCTCTGTCTCTGCATGAAGCACTGAACAGACTGTGAAAGCTGCCTTAGATGATTCTGCAGTGCTATTATTACAACAGAAAGTTATGGCAGGGTTTGACATCAAATTCTGGTGAATGGTACATAAGAAGGTTTTGAAACATTATTTTTGTACATATCCTTAGTGTAATCATTGTTTCTTTAAACCTTATAAATTGCATGTGGAATGATAACCCTGCACCTTGTGTTTATAAGGTAAACACCTTAATCATTAGGCCATCCTTAGCGTAATCATTGTTTCTCTAAACCTTATAAATTGCATGTGGAATGATAGCTACAGCCAGAGTATACATATGTGCATTGAAACATCACAAATACATAACAGATGTATTGATTGCACCCCACATTGCAACATTTTTGGCAGTTCCTTCCTAGACTTCATTTCTACTAGTCCAAACACAAAAGGAACAAAATTTTCATTTGAATGCCTTCTGTTTCAGTATGCATAGATTTACAGGCAGATTATTTGATTCTGAAAATAAAAAAAAAATACAATTTGGATTGTTACTTTTTTATGTTCTGTTTGTAGAACAACTTCAAAATATATGAGGTTAAAAGGGTTAAAAAGTTGATGTGTTTTAAATAAAATGATTATAGCTTAGAAAAGAAAATATAAAACATCTACTTACAAACCCATGGAACATTGGTAACCCTGAGCCCATAATGTTACAAAGTAGCTGGAGTATGGTGGTAGCAGATCTAGGTGGCAGCATGCTATTTTTTATTTCTGCTATGAATCCATGTGGGACATGTAAACTGCTGAGTATGGATATAATGCAGAAACGTGTAAAAATGCATCTATATTTTAGAAACTCCCTACCATGTGAAATCTACAGAAATAAAAGCCCTATAAATCAATTTATTTTCAGAAAGGTTAATTATAATCAGAAATCTGCAAAGTAAGTAGAAATACATTTCTGATACTCACTGCAAGAGTTCTCCAGTTCATTTATCAGCTGGGGTGTCTTTTATACAGAGTCTGCATGACTTTCCTGTGTCTGTGTGTGATTTCAATGGGTACTACAATTTCTGGCCACATTCCAAAGTAATGTGGTAACAAACTGGTGACTTGTGAATTATCTGTAGGTACATGTGTGTGATAGAAAAGACAATCCTGACAATCTGCTTCCATTCTTCTGGCCTAGTATACTCCAAGGACCATGGTGGCTGTTCATGAGGTTCCTAAAGACTTAGCTGTGACTCATAAGACTGAATGGATGGATGGCCTGTTGAATCATTAAGGGTAATTAACAGAAAGACGTATATACACAACTGATAGTGCTTCAAGACGTACAACAAATAAGCATAAAGAGAATTTAAACAGGCCGCTGTAAAGGCCATCATTCAACTCACACAAACACACTAATCAACACAATCCAGGAACTAAATGCCCTAGGAATCATATTACAACATGGCCATAAGTGCTTTGGTGGAGAAAACATGTCCCCTACCATTCAGAGGATGCATATTAAAAGAAGGAGATGTCTCAGAACAAGAAACTTGGTTCTAGAACTGGTATAACTGCAGGACTTAAAGCCAGCCCCCACAGGCCTGCACTTCCATCCATGCTACTAGCAAATGTTCGATCTCTGGATAACAAGATGGATCACTTAAGACTGGAACTCTCCACACATAGTAAGATGAGAAACTGCTGTTTGCTTGTATTCATTGAGATGTGGTTGATCACTATTAGTGACAGTGCAGTCCATGTGGAAGGGATGACATTATTTTGAGCTGATCGAGACTAGCCTCTCAGTGGTAAAGCCGGAGGAGGGGGCATCTGTATTTATGTAAACAACAGCTGGTGCAGCAACTATGAACTAGTTAAAACCCACTGCTCAGAGAACACTAAGTTTATGTCGCTAAAATGCAGACCCTTCTAACTGCCCAGGAAGTTTAGTGGTGTGAGCATTACAGCTGTTTACATCCCTCCAAATGCCAATACCAAATAGGCATTGGCTACACTTTACCAGTTCATATATGGTACCCAGAACAAGTATCTGGAGTTGCTTATATATTAGCAGGTGGCTTCAACAAAGCCAACCTGAAATCAGTGCTACCCAGATTCTAACACCATGTGGAATTTGCAACAATGGGGGAGAACATCCTGGACATGGTCTTCACCAACGTTAAGGCAATGCCCCATCCTCACCTGGGTAGTTCAGATCACCTGGCCATTATCCTAGTCCCTTCATACAAACCACAGCTAAACAGAAGCAAGCTATCTAAGAAACTAGTAAAGGTTTGGCTAGAGGGTGCAGTCTCAGCACTACAGAACTGCTTAGAAAGCACAAACTGGGATGTTTTCAAGGAGGCGGTTACAGTAAACCACCAAATAGACCTTGAGGAGTACATGGAGTTGGTGATGGCATACATCACAAAAGGTGTGGACGATGGAACAGTCACTAAAAGCATCACTACATGGGCAAACCAGAAACCATGGCTGACAAGCAAGGTATATGAGCTCCTGAAAGCAGTAATGCTGCAAACAAAGCAAATAAAGATGCACTCAAGGTGGCCAGAGTTAATCTCAACAGGGGGATACGGGAGGCAAAATGCGAGTATGGCCAGAAAATACAGGGTCACTTCAATGACACCAGAGACACCAGACAGCTGTGGCAGGGGATACAAGCTATAACAGACTACAGGCATGTTTCTTCAAAATGTGATGACAATATCAAATTCCTGAATGAACTTACAAACTACTTCAGTAGGTTCGATGAGGAGAACAACACCATGGCAACTAAACTCCCCAACAAACAAAATGCGGAAGTACTCTGGATAAATCCCAGAAAAGCAGCTGGCCCTGATATAATTCAAGGGAGAGTGCTCAGAGACTGCTCTGCTCAACCGTCAACAGTAACTAAGCAGAAAAAAACAAACAAAAAAAATAATGTAGTAATTAATGTATAATATAGAATTATTTTAACTGACAACAATTTTTTAAATCGGAAGTCAACTAAATTGATTGGTTGCTTGTTAACTTTTACCCTTTATCAGGGATGTAGGGTTTTTTTTGGGCTGTTTTTATGAACCTGATGAAGCCTAGAAGAAATTAAGGCAAAAGCGCTTAGCCTTGTATTATCAATAAAGGTGACTTGGGAGACTCCCGTTGTTTATGACTTTATTTTTTGATTTTTGTTTTTTTTTCATTTTTAGAGTTCAACTGTCAACAGTACTTGTGGACATTTTCAACATATCTCTTTGCCAAGCCCTAGTACCAAGGTACTTCAAGAATACTACCATAGTAACCCTTCCAAAGAAATCACAGCCAGCCAGCTTAAATGACTACTGTTCAGTTGCTCTAATCTCACTGGTAATGAAATGCTTCGAGCGACTGATCAAGGACCAACTATCTGCAAACCTACCAGCATCACTAGACCCGCTTCAATTTGCATAAAGGGCCAACCATGCTGCAACAGATGCCATCTCATTTGCTCTTCATAAATCCTTGACACATGTTGACAACAAAAACTGCTATGTAAGGATGCTATTCATCGATTTTAGCTCAGTCTTTAATACGGTCCTCCCTTAACACCTGATCGAGAAGCTTGTCCAACTGGGCGTCAACATCTGCTTATGCTGCTGGATCCTGAACTTTGTCATTGATAGACACAAAAAGTATGTGTGGGCAAGACACCTAAAGGAGCTTAACAGTAAGCAATGGATTCCCTCAGGGATGTGTCATGAGCCCTCTGATGTTTACCTTACTAACTCATGATTGTATCGCCAGACATAATTCAAACAAGATCATCAAGTTCGCAGATGACATAACTGTAGTGGGTCTTATCAGGAGTGGAGACAAGACTGCCTACAGAGATGAGATGAACCACCTTATTAACTGGTACAATATTAATAACCTCTCCCTAAATGTGAATAAAACCAAGGAGTTAGTAATGGACTTCAGAAAGGATCAGGACTCACATCACCCACTCATACTTAGACAGAAACAGTGGAGAGAGTGAATAGCAGCAAATGTCTGGGTGTGTATATTTCTGAAGGCTTAACATGGTCAGCAAATACTAACCCCATTGTGAAGAAACACATCAGTGCCTACACTTCTTGTGGAAGCTGAAGAAAGCTAGTCTACCTTCCTCTGCCTCAAAACTTTCTATAGGGATACCATTAAAAGCAGCTTGACTAGTAATCTCACAGTCTGGTTCGGGAACTGCAAAGCCTTGGACCAAAAGGCCCTACAGAAGGTGGCAAAGGTAGCAGAGAAGATCACTGGATCCCCACTTCCAGTTCTGCAGGTCCTATATGAAGCATAATGTTTTGGCAGAGCCAGAAAAATAATCAGAGACCACACACACACCCTGTACATGGACTGTTCTCCTGTTTATCTTTAGGAAGACGATACCATAGTATGTGTTGTAAGTCCTCCAGGTTTAGTAGGAGCTTCTTCCCACATGCTACCAGATTGTTTATCTCTACAACATATCAGTAGCTGGTGACTGGAACAATCAGTAGTACAGATGTCTTCTTGTGCAATACCTACATCGAGCTGCTTTAAAAGTGCAGTCAGCAGTAATTGAACATTCAGTACAATGTATTTGGGCTGTTCAGTAGATTCTGTATACTCTGTGCAATAATTGCTTTTCCACATGTACAGTATTTGATGAAGGCTGCTACCAGTGTTACAGAGGTACCTCAGATATTGTCAGTCTTGTTTAGTATATGTACATGTTACTGTACCATTATATGTCCTTGGTATTCTCTGTATGTGATACATGCACTTGCAACCAAAGCAACATAATTTATTTTAACTCACACTGTGTGTGTATCTGAATGACAATAAAGTTTACTTTGACTTTTACTTTTTGTGTCATAAGGAGTTAGACTGAATCTTAGATATACAATAGCAATAGACCTTTATGTGAAAAAAATAAACTTTAAAAACTTCTAACTGTCCTTTATTTAAAAGAAAAACAAACATGCCCTTAATGCAATTGTTTTATTGTGTTAACTTCCATTTTGTTTCTGGCCTTTGTTCTTTATCTGTGAGCATGCAAAAGTTTTGGGGATGTTAAACAAAACTGAGAATATGTCACTTTTTACAAGACATTATACCTTACTGCCACTTTCAGCTGGTCTGTGGGAGCATGGTGATGTCATCCCACTTGTGCACACTACAAGACAATGACACTATATATATATATATATATATATATATATATATATATAAATATATATATATATATATATATAGATAGATAGATAGATAGATATAGGTTCATAGGTTGATACTAGGCTATAAGCCCTGGGGCCTATATAAGCTTAGCTAAAAAGGTTCCCTGGCTTTCATCACCCAAGACAATTATTTTCCTGTGCCCCTGTCAAGCAGTGCCACAGAAGTTATCCTTGGGGTGAATTTTCTATTTCCCATCCAGTCGTCAAGATTTTTCTTAAAAAGGGCCAATGAGGAGCTTTGCTTGACATGAATGGTTAGTTTGTTCCAGAGTATGAGAAGTCTCTGGGACAGGAATCTATCCCTCCAGCATGTTCTGTTTATTGTGGTGACAAGGTTTAGGTCCCTGGAGCATGTAGTTGGGAGCGATTGGGATTTCTTTAAGTGTAGCATGTCCAACAGCTCTGGGTTTGACATAGCTTTGTATGTTAGGCAGAGATCGCCTTTGAGTAGGTGATATGCGACGGAGCAGAGTTGGACTTTTTTTGAGACAGTCTGCGTATGGCATCTGTTTGAGGCTGGTAATCCTCGTAGTGAGGTATTTCTGTGGCCTTTTCAATTGTTGTCTTGTGAGATACATGCCAAATGGGGCATTGTACTCTATAATGGGCCTGATGAGGGATGATTAGAGAGGAACAATGACCTCCTTTTTTCTAGAGGAGAACCCTTTTGTGATGAGGTGTGCCACGTAGAAGGATTTCCTGACTACTGTGGTGATGTCGTTATCAAAGGAGAGACTACTGTCCACCTGTGTCCCAAGGTCTCTTATCACATTTTCAGTGTTTAGTGAGCTACCACCTATGTGGTAGTTCATGGGTACTGAGTTTTTCCCAAAGGGGATGACAATGCACTTCTTGGCATTGAGCTTGAGGCCATGACTTTGACACCAAGCATCTGTCTCTGTGAGGCCATATTGTAGAATGTCAACATCATTTGGTGATTCTATTATGGCTCCCAGTTTGCAGTCATCTGTGAACTTTGTTAGCCAAAGACCTTCTGTGTTGGCCTGCACTTCAGAGAAGTAAATGCCGAACAGGAGAGGACCCAGGACTGAACCCTGTAGTACTCCACTCATCACTGGTCTGAAGTCAGACTTGGAGTCAGCTACTTTTACTGTGTGGGTTCTGTCAATTAGCCAGTTGGTTACCCATCTTGTGGCATAGGGATTTATACCCAGTTTAGTGAGTTTATCTATGATTCCAGAGTGAAGATGGTATTGAAAGCCTTGGTGAGGCTGTGTGCACTACCTTGCCCTCGTCAACAGCTCTAGTGACTGCTTCAAAGAAGACAATCAGGTTTAGTAAACATGATCTACCTTTTACAAACCCAAACTGAGTGGGGTCCAGGGTTTGGAGGTTACCTATGTCTTTGTTTATAAGCTCCAAGACGATACATTCCATGGCCTTGACGAGACCAGGCTCGTCAGGCTAATGGGGTGGTAGTTTCCAGGGTCTCTGGTGGCACCCCATTTGTGGAGTGGGATAACAGTCACTGTGTGCCATTCAGTAGGCACATAGCCTGTGGTGAGGCTATGATTGAACATGGTACTTAGGTGGGGTGCCAGTTCGTTCTGTAGTTCATGCAATACACAACCTGGGATGTTGTCTGGACCCATGGATGCTGTGTTTTTGGCTCTGGAGAGTGCAGTCTTTACTTGTTCATCCATGATTACAGGGGCTTTGCATTCTTCTGGCATTAAGATGGGCCCTTTGGAGGGTGAGAGGGGGGGTAAAGTTAGCACTGAACCTATCTGTCAGGATGTTGGCAATATTGGTTATTTCAGTTATTTACTATACATATATATATATATATATATATATATATATATATATATATATATATATATATATATATATATATATATAGTAACAGATGGTATCAGTACGAGAACTTAGTGGATGGTACTAGCAGGATTAATTAGGTCAGTTAGGCATGCAAGCCCCAACCAGTGTTTTGGGGAGTTAAGCAAGTAATGCTGGATGTTGTTTTGTAGCGGGGTATTTTGAGTGCCTGATCTTTAAGTAACCTAGCTGCAGAGAAAGCAAGAAGAGCCTATATATAATATAAAACCTGCCTATATAATATAAAACCAGGTAAAAGGTCAGTAGGAGCTCTACAGAGTAGAAGGGTTAGAGAGACAGGAGGGAGTAATGCAGTGAGTAAGTGTTACCCCAAGTGTTTTGGAGCAGGTGTCATCTCCTGTGTGTGTGAAGTAAGCACAGGAGCCTACCATAACATGAGCTTTTAGGTGCTGTTTAAAAATGTGTTTTGAAGAAGAGTTCGATGCCAGTCCCTTGCTGTCACTTTTTACTTTGTTTCATCCACTCATCAATGAGAATCCTGAAAGAGAAAAATGCTACTTGTTATTGTTACCACTACCATTTACCCTGAAAGACCTACAGACTGCTCCATGTTTATAATGTACTGCACCAGATCACCAAAACTGTTAAACAGTGGCCTATAATAAATTGCCATATTTGTTTTTTTTTATATATTTCTACTTTTCACTGTTATGATCAGTTAATCCATTTTAAAGAGAGTGTGAAACATTGCCTGCTTCTATTTGTTACAGTGTATATACATACATAATTACATAATTATGTGTGTGTGTGTGTGTGTGTGTGTGTGTGTGTGTGTGTGTGTGTGTGTGTGTGTGTGTGTGTGTGTGTGTGTGTGTGTGTGTGTGTGTGTGTGTGTGTGTGTGTGTGTGTGTGTGTGTGTGTGTGTGATTACCTTTGTTTTTGTCACACACTGCACAAAGTCATTGCACAGTTTATCTCCAACTGGCCATCAGATCACGCATACCTGTGTGCACATAGGGCCTTTCCTACCTTTGCCACGATGTTTAGAGAAGAGAATCAGTATATTGTGAATGACGTTATAAAAACTTAATTTAAAACTCCGTGATCATTGAATTGTTAGCTAATGCAATCAAATAGTCCAACAGCAATGCAAGTAGAACAAAACCAGCGCAAAAGCAAAGTAGTCCTACCACAATGCTGCTAGAGGGATTCTGGTAAAAAAGAGTGCTATTTGATAAAGGTAGTTACAGTCCTCTATTGATGGCAGCAACATAGAAAATATGCAAATTAAACCCTAAAAACATATGTTTACCTCACTCAGTTTTCAATATCTAGTTACCCTTTATTTCTACAGGCTTTTATTAACAAAATTAAACCAATAATGTCAGATTCCACTAGATGTAAAACATGTTTCACATTTTCTTTTTCATTCATCACTATAACATAAATAGGCACTTAAGGAATTCACTAGAATACTGAGGCTATGAAAAACCTGCTGTCCATTGCATTAAAGATGGGTTTCTAAATAAGGTTCAAACCAAGAAAAGAAAATAGTCCCACAGCAATGTCAGAAAGACCACAGTAAAACTGTCACCTGAAAAAAAAGGAAAAACTAATTACAAAACCATCTTTGATTTCAGATATGTAAATTACGCAGAATTAGAAGTGATTCACCTCAATGGCTTTTGAATGTACACCAGCTGTTCTTTATTTTCAACATGTCTTTATTAATGCAATCAGGTCAATAAAGACAGAGTCCACTAGCTGTGGACATAACATATTTTATCCTTGTTAGATTCCAGAGTGAGGATATATATTTGGTAGACTCCTCCAATAAGCAAAAAAAGTATTCCTGTATATATATATATATATATATATATATATATATATATATATATATATGGGTCTATCTGAGTTCATCGACATTTTAAAATACGAAACGAATTAACGACACCAAAACAACGAAACTCATTTAACCGACGCCAGAAGATCGACAGTTCACAAACACGACATCGCATACACCCGACACAACATACCAACAAACAAAACACATCCCCTATCCAACACTCACACACACAACACAAGCACACCAAAATCCTTACAAACAAACACTAACCCATACATACACAACTAACCACAACCCTGACCCAAACCCTTACCCTAAGGTCCGTCACTATCGCACACTCACCCAACCCGGCGCCCTAACCTAACTCACTTATCCCACCCCTACCCCTACAAAACACCAACATTGCACACTTACCTTACTCGCACACTCACCTAACCCGCTACCTAACCCTAACTCACTTATCCCACCCCTACCCCTACAAAACACCAACATTGCACACTTACCTTACTCGCACACTCACCTAACCCCAGCTATTAACCTAACTCACTTATCCCACCCCTACCCCTACTAAACACCAGCATCGCACACTTACCTTACTCGCACCCTTACCCCATCACAGCTTCTCAGCGTCGGTGTCTTCCTCCGTCGGTCTTCTGCCTCGTCGATCTTCTGGCATCGGTGACGTGACTTTCGACATTCTCGTGTCGGTTAATTCGTTTTCGGTATTTTAAAATGTCGATGAACTCAGATAGACCCATATATATATATATATATATATATATATATATATATATATAAAGTCTAGGAGATTCATGCTACCTCTCCCTTTTCTGTAAATTATGGCCTGCTCTCCCTCTCTCTCTCTCTCTCTCTCTCTCTCTATATATATATATATATATATATATATATATAGAAGATCAACAGTTTTAGTATAGCACATCTGAAAAGTTTTATAGAACTTCTTGTTGTACTTATTATGTAATTATCTTGTGATACTGAACTTACCCTCTCACTTGAATTCCCTGTGGTTTTCAGCCAGTAGTTTTCATACAGTAAATATTCCAAATACACTGAGTCCTCCAACCCTTCTCACCTTACTAGTACCTTCCCACACACTGTATTTGCTAGTACATTCCCACACATTGTACCTGCCAGTACCTTCCCTCACACTGCACCTGCCAACACCTTCCCACACACTGCACCTACCAGTACCTTCTCACACATTGGACCTCCCAGCACCTTCGCAGACACTGCACCTGCCAGCACCTTCCCACTCACTGCAACTGCCAGTAGCTTCCCTCACACTGCACCTGCCAGTACCTTCCCACACACATTGCACCTGCCAGGTCCTTCCCACACACTGCACCTACCAGTACCTTCTCACACATTGGACCTCCCAGCACCTTCGCAGACACTGCACCTGCCATTACCTTCCCACTCACTGCAACTGCCAGTAGCTTCCCTCACACTGCACCTGCCAGTACCTTCCCACACACACTGTACCTGCCAGGTCCTTCCCACACACTGCACCTGCCAGTGCCTTCCCACACAATGCACCTCCTTTTTAAGCAATACCAGTCAGTTCTGGAGTAAATTTGTGGATACTCATCCAGTTATCTAAATTATGTTTAAAAGAATATTATGGGTCATATTCCAAAAAAATTGCTGTCAGTGATTTACCCTACTGTAAGCCCATCCCTGTTCCAAAAGACTTGCTCTCAGTGTAAGTGACTCGCTTCAGTGTAAGCCCTAGCTTTAAAGCAGGATTACACCAGGGCCATATTCCAAGTCATTTGTTCTCTGTGACTTACTTCAGTGTAATAAATTGGCCAAATGACTTGCACTGTTAAAAACGCAGGGTAAGTTTATTCCAGTGGTTAGGGAGGTGCTGGATTATAAACCTGTTACACTGCCTTGCTTTATTTATCTGTTGGTGAAATTTTAGATCTCTGGTTCTACTACTGGTAGAGATATCTGACTTCCAGAGATACAGGACAATTGGTTCTCTTATAGCACATTAAGCAAGATAGAGCTTTCTCTTTAAATATCTATAAGACTGAATAAAGGGATAAGAGTTTCCAGCCTGTCTTGGCAACTCAGGACCTTTAGACCTGTGATCTTATGGTTAGGAGCCTTCGGGGTCTTTCTAATTGTTAGCAATATACATCCCAAAAGGAGTGCTGTAAGCAATAAGTGGCCTGATCAATGCTGAGTGTATGCGAGTGAATACCTCTTTAGAACTGTGCGGTATTCTATTGGCAACTAGCTGGGCTAAATAAAAGGATTTCTTGAAAAAACACTGTCACATGATCATCAAAAGAGAGAAAACTAGCAACACAAGTACCTAAGTCCCTAACTACATTTTTCCAATAAATAGTATTGAAATGACTATATGTATTCTATGTTTGCAGCTTTGTGTTTCTTGATTTCCAGTATAGTTTTTATTTGGAATCTTTGGTCTCTACCTTAAGTACACATGTCATTGATGTATCATGCTAAGCAATATTACATCAACTAAGGTAGCAAAACTGTCATCCTGCTCTGATCTGCTTATTATACAGAATATGTTTCTAAAGCATTTGTAGATTATTACTGATTGACCCCTCTTTATCACCACCACTAGGTTATCTAGTCACGTCTCTCCACATTAGGCCATTTGCAGGAGTTTGTGCAGTTTAACTCCCACCCTCATTCTGAGAGGGAAGGGTACTTGTCTTCCTTTTTAGAACTTTGATATTGCATTCTCATGTATCACAAATGTTGTCTTGAAGTATATTCCTGAAATGCAGTTTCGTATATCTTAAATACTGGCTGTAACTAATTTGTTTTCTGTGATTTATCTGGCTGCCAAGCACATATTTCTTGTCTTTCTTCCCATACTTGTTTTTCAACGAGCAAAGCTGCAACCTAATATTTCTAGAATATTTGCACTAGATAAGTATGTGACCTCTGCTCTTGGTCATCACTGTCTGCTTTAACTCTCAGCTCATGTGCAATGACTTTATTAAATGGTTCACTGTTTACCAATGTTTTTGAAATAAAGCATACTGACTGAAATGTCTCAGTGACAGCAAAGTGCCATAAAAATCAGTGCACAACACAGCTTTCCAAAAGGAAAACATGAAAGCAACAATAATATATACATATTTGTAAATGTCCAATAGACTAAAGCTTTGTTACAATATAACATCAAGTTAACAGGATGGATCAGCTCTTCACAAGTTAAATCTATTAGCTTATAATAATTTTCATAGTACAGCAAAAAATAGGGAAACAGATACTAACATAGAAAGGTATCTGCACTTGAGTGTGGATTGTTGGTTGTTGAACTTCTTTAAGAGATTTCTTAAGCTTTGAGAATCAAGAATATGGTCTATACATGGAACAGGTAGTTCCAGATCAAATAAATATGTGCTGTAAGCTATTTTTTTTTTGTAACGTTTGTGCTTGATCTTATAATGTTAAGTAGCGGCCATTCTTTGCACCTGAGAGTCAGATGGGAAAAGATCTAGTAGTGTTACTGGAGAAGGTCATGCAGCAGTCACCATGGACATAAGCTGTGCATAATCCACCTGTATCTCAGACAGAGATAGACGAGGTGCTCAAAGGTGCAAATGTACTTATCATTCTCATTGTCCAGTACGTTATTCTAGGAGCTGAAAGTCTCCAACCATTAGTGAGATCACAGTTGCCATAACCATGTTCAGATAATGGAGAAAATACAGAGTAATACCCAAAAGGAGAACAAAACTTCTCCAACGTGGTGTTAAGTATAAAGGAGAGCTGGTAAAAAAAAGTGTGGCACATCATGACAAAATAATCCCATTGCTGAGAAGCAAGTAAGAAAGAAAACAAAATGACCACCAAGTTTGCTGTCAGTAGGGAAGGACTCAACATAAAAATAACTATATAAATATAAAACAGGAGTAAAACTAATTCAGATAAAAAAAATCACACAAAAAATACAACAAAATCTATATTAACAATTAACAAAGATAAAAAAACAAAACCTGAGGGGACCTGTAGCACAGTAAACCTAACCCACACACTCACATAGATCTGATAAACTAAACATCAATAAACAAGTTAACACTTGCAAGAATAATAACACCTTTAACCTTAGAGTATAAAAGTATTCACCTCCAGGTAGGACATACATGCATAACATGCATGGATGAACATGTACCTAAAAATGAGAGAGAAAGAGAGGCACACACGTACCCACATACTCTGACAAACTCATTCCTTATCTTAAAAGGGTATTCAGTGAAGATAAGCAGAAACACATACAGCACTACTCAAAACACGACAATATAGAAAGTATATTAAAATGCAAAAAAATAAAAATACAGTACTGTGCATTACTTATGAAGAAACAGTTTATATTTTCTAAGTACAATAATGTCCTTCAGGGTGGGCATTAGTGGAACAGAATGGGCCTTCCAGGGTAGGAAGGCCCTTCACCTGCTGTGTCAGACCTCACAACACCTCTGATCAGCCCACTATTTCTCTGTAATGCCCACTCTGTTGATCATTAGATTGCTTGTACCACCATAATCATGGCAGGCCTAGTGAGACTTTTTCTGGTTAGCTAAAGTTGAGCCAGTAATGCATTGACTATGACAGAGGTGACATACATGTGTGCACACAGAGGTTAGTTTTTAATCTTATTGAAATCCACAGTATCTGATGTTCTATTTGACTTTTTAAAGCTTCCATACATCATAACATCATAGTATGCCTGATTTGATCATACCTATAATCATGGAGGCATGTACATTAAAATAATTCAGTTTTCTTTTTCCTTAGGGTTCAGAATAATCCTTCAATATCAAATTACACTGAGCACAAAAAGGGTTAGCTTGTAGCTGGGTTAGTGCAGTGTTTCCTCCCAAGCAGTAACACTGCCTCATCCACAGACTGCTGTAACATACTCATGTCCACCATCTGCACAATCTTTCTATGAATACAGAAAACAAGAGTAGCCATGATCTGAGGTTTGTGAGAACCTGTTATTAACAGTGTTAGCACAAATAGTAGTACGATGTAAAAAGTAGCTGCTGGCTTTGAAAAGTTTACTTTACAGAAGGTGGTTTAGTTTGGATCTGTAAATAACAACATTGGGATAAAGGCTGCTGAACATCTGAAATATCATGCTCTCTACTAGAGGAATGTAATCTGCATACATCTGCAAATATGCTTCTTCATTCTGTCAAACTGTATGCTAACGATCTATAGCCAGTGCCTGCAGAGCTGGCAAGCATCACAGAATAAGATACAAATCACATATCACATATGAAGTTTCAATGATGCATTAAATCTCTGCATTAGACAGTGACTGGCATGCCTGAGCAGTAATGTTTTAAGCTATATGCCCAATGAAAAACTAAAAAGTTAGATTATCTTATACTGACAACAGGTTAGTTGCCAAAGCTGTTAATAATAATAATTGTTAATAATTAATAAAGATGTTAATAATTCTGGAGCATTTCTCCTAGGGCCTCCGCTGAAAACTGGCTTTGTTCCAAGTCGGACTTTCCCGGTTAACAAATGTTAAAGAAAAATAAATAAATAAAATAAAAAATAAAAACTCTTCTGTCAAGCCTATATTAGTGCAGAACTGTGGCCTCAAGCCTATGTAATGGCTATAATATTCGCATTAAACATTACAACTGAGACCTGTATGTGCAAGTTGTAATCAAAAGGGCCTGTCAAAGTAATTAGGCGTGCTGCCTAATAGCTTTTGTTTTAAGTATTGCTTATATTAAATCCACTCAGAAAATATATTTAATCTATACTTTTCATTCAAATAACTATTGTACATACGTATCTTAAATTATATTGGTCACTTCCTGAAGCATCTTTGTTTTACAATTAAATTTAGTGCTATACTCCTTATATCAATGTCGGAAGTGATTTTGTAAAAAAAAATGCAGATCATACCAAGGTGATCTAGATTGCTAGTATGATCAATATGTAGTCAAAAGAAAAAGAATGACTAATACGGTTACCCCTTATCCTTTTGTTGTCATAACCCTGTTCTCCAGATTGGAAATGCTGTCATATGGTGGAAAGAAAGGATATCTGGAGGAATTCTCTTTATAAATGATATATTTTATTTATTGACATTTGTTGACCAGGAAAGTCCACTGGGTCAAGAACCCATGGTGAGGCCCGGGAGAAAAGCAAGGACAGTATTACATAAAAATTACATAAAAACATGAGCAAGACCAAAAAAATATAAGATATAAAAGAAACACACACATACCAATTATTAGGATCAGAGTTCTCAATCAGAAAGTACAGGTTTCTAAGTTACATATTTAGACAGTATAGATGTAAATCAGTACCATCTGTACTGATAGTTAAAAAAAAAAAGCAAAATGTTGGTAACAAAAAAAACAAAAAAAAAAAAGTGGAGTTTCTTTGGCAGGGGCAGGAGGGGTTCTTCAGGTAATAGGATTTTAGTGCTGACTTAAAGGCTTTTATGCAGTCAGTTTGAGTTATTTGGGGGGGGTAGGGTATTCCAAATCTTGGCAATGCTATGGGAGTACAGACTTTGTCCAGCTCTTTTGTTTGGTTTTGTTATGGCTAGTAGCTCTTTGCTTGAGAATCTTAGTGTTCATGTAGGAGTATATGTTTGTAGGATGGAGCTTAGTGCAGGGCAGTCATTGGGTCTATAGATTAATTTATGAGCTAAGGTTAATTGGGTATAGAAGAAATGGTGGGGAAATTCCAGCCAATTTATTTCTGCAATAGCTTGGCAATGATGTGAACGGTAGGGTTTTCTGGAGGCGTAACTGGCAATTTTATAATAGCAGGATTGTAGTTTATTAGTAAGAGTTGAGTTAAGGTTTGTAAAAATGGAACTACCATACAGAAGGGAGGGGATAAGTAAGGTACTGGCAAGTTTGGTTTTGGTATGATTGTCTAGGTAAAGTTTGTTGTGGTAAAGTTTGCCTAGTTTGAAGTGTGTTTTCTTTATTGCATTCAGTATATGAGGCTCAAAAGTGAGTTTATTATCTATTGTTGTGCCTAGCAATTTAGCTGTTTTCACTACTTCAATTTTTTTACCATCCTTAAAACATATTTTGAAGTCTATATCTGGTGATTTTGTGGAGAAAAGTAAAAGTTTAGTTTTTTGGGGGTTTAACAGGAGTTGAGCATTATTTAGCCATGATTCGACTGAAGTAAAAGCCTTTTGAATAACTGTAAGGAGATCTGAGAAGTTGTTGGAGGTGGTTATTAGCATAGAGTCGTCTGCGTACTGGATAATATTTTGTATTTGGGGGGCTTTGTGGAGGTCATTGATAAAGGTATTAAAGAGTAGTGGCCCTAAAATGGATCCTTGTGGGACTCCTATGTTGTTTGCTTGGTAATCGGATTGAACATTATGCCATCTTACTGATTGCTCCCTATTGTTTAGGTAGGCGGTAAACCAGTTAAGAGCTGTAAGGGAGCATCCTAATTTTGATAGTTGGATTAATAGTTTGGTATGTGAAACCATATTGAAGGTTTTGGAGAGATCCAGTAGGATTACTGAAGTAGGGTGACCAGTATCTATGGCCTTGTTAACAGTATCAGAGAATGAGAGTAGGGAGGTGATAGTGCTGTGCCCTGGATGGAAGCCATGTTGGCTGGGAGACAGAAGAGCATTATCAGAGAGGTGTTTAAGTAGTTGTGTGTGAACACATTTTTCTAAGATTTTTGCTAGTGGAGAAAGTATTGAGATAGGCCGATAGTTAGAGAGATCATGAGAGTTTCCACCTTTGTGTAATGGAGTAATAATAGATTTTTTTCCATAACTGAGGGACATAAGATTCTGAGATAGAGCGATTTATAAGAATGCTAATGGGGCATGCAACTGCACTTGCTGCTAGTTGTAGATATTCTGGGGGAAGATTATCTGCAGAAAGTGAACATGGTCTGAGTTTGTTTAGGAGCTAGAATATCTGTGAGGTTGCTACAGGCTGAATAGTGAAATAATAAGGTGAGGGAATACTTGCTGCTTTGTCTACAGGCAGAATTCTGTTATAATCAAGTAAGGAGTTAGTGGTATATAGGTTGTTTGAGTTAATGTATAAAACCTATGGAGCCCATCATCTATAAGGGATTTCCAGTAAACCCTTAAAAGAGTTAACTGAACAGTTTTCTCTGGTCAGTGTGCATTGGTGGCAATATCTGCAGCTGTGTTCCTGTATGGCTGGCCAGGTGGTTAAATCACTGTAGGGAGAGTGTAGTCTGTTTAAGGTGCTGTATGCAGTCTGTTAAGCATGATCAGAGGGATACTGTCAGTGCATACAAAGTATTTATTCTCAAACATTAGATAAGTTTGAAGAAGTTCCCAGCCCTGGTTTTCAGAAATGAAATGACATGATTTTCCCTCTTCTGTCTCGAGTTTGAATGAGAGGCAACTTGGCCATCTTTAGCTAGATTCACCTGTGCCAAGCTGTTACACAGTCCCACAATGCTCTTTGGTAGGAATGGGATTGATAATGATTCACACTGGTGCTAGGGAGGATTAGGTGTAGTCTACCTGCACATGACATGGTCTGATCTCAGGTCCAGGAAATGTGGGATAAAATTATAGACAATATAGAATTGGCAGTAAGAGTATCCATCCCAGACAGGTAAAATGTTAATTTTTAGTTGCTTAGCTTGATTAGTCAGACTGACTCAATGGACATGACAATCAAAGCTTGGGTGAGCACAGTCTTGGTGATGGTCCTTTTGCTCCTCTTTCATTGCTGGAAATCCCTTATAGATGATGGGCTCCATAGGTTTCATATATTGTTCTATAATTTAAAAGCCTGTACATCCAGGAAAGTTAGTGTATGAGAACAGCCAGAGTACTGGTCTATTCTTCTGATTCAGGTGAGCTCCTAGTCACTGACAATGTGAGGCATTTTATGAAGAAGGCCATCAAGGTGAGAGAGTTCACAGACTGTGTCCTTAGCAGGTAGTTTTTTTGGGGGGTAATGTTTTACCTTATTGGATACTGTAATTTATGTTCTTTGCATTTTTGCCTTTGTATGTCTTACCATTAGGAAGGTAAAGTCATGTCAATCCTGGCATTTTATGACTTTGTGTTGCTCTGTATGAAGGACACTGTAGTCACTAGGTGTAGCCATTTGTGAGTAAGACACTGTAGTCACTAGGTGTAGCCATTTCAGTGATCAATGTTACTTTTGTCTTCTTTTCATGGACTACTATGTCTGGCTTTCTTGCATCTATTTTTTTAAACTGTTGTCATCATTTTCTGTAATACTTTGTGGCTCATGTTTCCAGTGTTTTTCAGCTACTTCAATACCATAATGCTCCCACAATCCCCACTGCAACAGTCTTGCCACATTATTATGCCGTTTGGTATACAGTTCCTCTGCCATTAGTATATCACAAACAGCAACAAGATGTGTGACTGTTTCCAATTCTGTTTTACAAAACCAACATTTGTCTATTTTTTCTATATATCTTGGGCTGCCAATATTAACCTTTCATCTTTTGGTTTAAATTCACCTCTCCTTAACCATTCCTGTGTTAGATCCTGATCAACAGTAGGCTGTTATGAGATTTTTCTTTACTTGCAACTATATTTTTGCATTTTCCACATTTCCTGCCTTCTCATCTGGTCCACATTCCATTGATGCCTGATTTTTATATACTTCTGGTTTGATTTACTTCTCAACTGTACAAATTTTTGCAGAATGTCCAGATTTTTGCCTTATATTTTTTGTCTGTTTTTCATAATATTGTGGCTTTCTGGCAAATTAGTGGCAAATCATTAAAGACTGAAGTTAGAAAATAATGACAGACATTTGAGTTTTAGACTTCATACCCTTCAGAAAATTCATGCTAATGCAAAACTTGTTATTCTATCAACTTTCTAAGTTTGTAAGAGCAATATTTAAAAATTGTCCCTATTTGTACCACTTTTTTCATGGCTTTGTCCAGATTTCTTGTTCTAAGAGGTTGAGAGGTATCCCACTTGACACCAACATGCTTCTGCTAAACTAATTAGGGAAGTCATCTTAGACTTATTCTCATCATGTTTCAAAACGTTCACTATGTTTGGGTCTTGTGAGGTCAGCAGATATGTATGCAGTCCCACAACTGCAGATCTATACATGTAATAAATTTTGAGGAGACCCATACCTCCTTCAAGACGGGGAATATATAATCTTGGTATGCACTGATTTGTTTAAATCATTTGATGAATATGAAGCATCCTACTTGTTTTCTTGTCTAATCTATCTAACCCCTTTTGGGACCAGTCAGTCACTCCAAAACTGTAAGTTAGGATAGGAAGAGCAAATTGGTTTATAGCTTGGACTTTGTTCCTAGATGACAGCACTGTTTTTGGTATTAATTTAAGTCTTCTAAAATATTCCTTACTAAGTTTTATTCCCATTTGTTTATGTTTTATTGTTGATCCTTCAACAGTTTCCAAATATGTATACACTCCCTCTTGCTTAAGTTCTTGTATATCATATTCTTGCCCCAAACTGATGTTTTCTTGTTGCTGCAGCTTTGCTGCTTTAATGGTTGCTTTTGCACATTTATCAAGACCAACTGGCATTCTTAAATCTTCTGAAAATGTTTTGACCACTTGCAGTTGTGCTTTCATTTCCTCATGTGATGAACTATGCACTTTTAAATGTTGTGTCTTTCGGCTTTTCCCGGTTAGGGGTCACCACAGCGGAACTCCGATCCACTAATGACTGGCAGTAGATTTTTACGTGCCGAGTTGCCGGCCCTGATGCACAACCTTCAACAAAGGTACACCCATTCATGCATGTCTCCACACAGAAGACGCTCTAGCTGAGAATCGAACAGGATGTCTTACTGTGAGGCGACAATGTTACCGCAGCACCACCACTGCAGTTCCCACCACCACAGCTCAACTATGCAGTTTTAAATAATCTACAAAAAGAAGATGTGAAGTCTTTACACTATGTTTTTTTCTGGTAGGTAAATTGTAGCCATGACTTAATCTGTTAAGCAGACTACTTAATTGGTTAAGGGCAAGACAAAAGAACAGTAGTGACAGAGAGTCACCGTGAAATATCCCAATTTGAATTTTTATCCCTGGAATAATAAATTGTCCTTTATCATGGCTTAACTGCAAGGTGGTTTGCTACTGTTTCATGGTCACTGTAATGTAATCGATCAGCATAGGGTGTATCTTATACATTTTTAAGCAGTCTTTTCTTCATGATTGTGGGATACTATCAAATACTTTTTTTGTAGTTAATCCATGCCATACTTAGATTCTTCCCCTTTTTACAGTTCCCCACTATGACTTTAACAACAAATGATCCTTTGTTCCATATGACTTTCTTTTATTGACCTTTTGCTCTATTGCCACGATTGAGTTTTCCTCTAAATGACTATAAACTCTGTTGGCATCAGTTCCAGTTTATACATCATCAGAAGGCAAATTATTGGTCTATAGTTTTTAGGATAGCTTGCAGGTTTGGTCTTAAGTAGGAACATTGTTTCTCCTGTTGTTAACCAGGCTGGTGTCTGTTCAGGGTGCACATATAAATAGTTCTTATTCATGGCTACATCTTCATGCAAAGATGTTAATACTTCTAAAACAAGGTTTGTTGTGTGACATTTCAGATGTTATGAATACAGATAGATGTATAAAAAAAATCAAAATTATATAGTAATTTGTTTGATTTTTTTTTGTTTCATTGAATACTCATTTTTTTCTCTGTAACCAAACCTACAAAAAGATGTCATGGTAGGTACTGGGCAATGACATATTTAATCCGCAAAGCTTTATTTGTAGGCAAAAATAACTTCCTTCTTCAGAACAACAGCTTCTTGCTTAGATTGCTTATATTATTATGGTTTTATTGCTACATCTTCACATATGTTAATTGTCAATATAAGGTGTTCCATTTTGTTTTTTCTAGGATGTAAGAAACTCCTATTGATGCATTTAGGGTGGAAATACAGTAGCCTATACCTTAATTGAGGTAGTGAAGCACTGTGAGTTTCAGTCTTTCATGATGTAATAGCAGGGATCTTCAGCTCCAAGAAAGATTTCAGGGGACCATCCCTCTTAACAAAATTAACAAAGTATAATGCAAAAACAACATTTTTGTATCAAAAACTGTATAATTTGATATTGTATATGGTCAGGGGGTTATATACAATGTCAGAGACCAATACACTTCAAGGAGTAAGGTCTTGCAGTTTGCAGTTTATACATAGGCTCATAGGTTCATAGCCGAGAACTTTCCAAGGCAGGGGGGTTGAACAACCCTGTATAGCTTGGTCAAACACTATCGGAAGTATCACCTGTAGTTTGATGAAGACCATGCTACTAATCCTAGGACTAAATTTATGTCAGTATGTAAAATCATCATGACAAAGGAGGCTAAGGTGTTTATATATATATATATATATATATATATATATATATATATATATATATATATAGATATCTTGATTGAGAATTTTAGAGTGCATTTGTCTAACATTACAAGTGTCATTGAGGTAGAGGAGTGCAAGTGAGGTAGGGATTTTCTTAGCCTGAAAGTCAAGACAGAGATCTCCACATAGAAGTGCATATGAGACAGAAAGAAGTGAAAGACATTTTAATATATCCAGATGCTAAGGGAGACTATCTTTTGATTCTTTTGGTTAAAAAGTAGCAAGGTCTTTCAAGCTAGCTACATGCTTGGTAAGAAACATATAAATGGGAATATTAAATTCAATGATCAGCCTAATAATGGAGAAATATAACGGGAGTAGCAACCCTTTGGATCTTGGGGATATTTCTATGATAAATAACTAGGAACTGAAAAAAAAAGATTTCCTTACTGAAATTGATGCTGGATGATCAAGGAAAAGTTCATTACCAATGCTAGTGCCAGATATCTAACAACTGTATTGATCTTAGGTGAGATTCCATTTATGTGATAATCAGTGGGAAGGTCTTCTGTCTCAAATGAGACTATGATACATTTTTTTTTGTATTAAGTCTAAAGTCATGGTCAGAACGCTAGCTGTTGACTCACTAACCTTTCGTGGAGAATATAGGAGTCCAAGGGAAGAATCAATAGTTGTTCTCAGTTTGCAGTCATTCAGAAGTCACAGGCCTGGAACACCTTCTTCACATCAAAGAAGACCCAACATGCAGCCCTGGGGAGCTCCACTAGTGACTAATCTCTTAGATGAGAAGCTGCCACCAGCTCTCACCCTGTCTGCATGATCAGAGAGACAATTGACAATTCATCAAGTAAAATAGGGTTTAATATTTAAGTGAGTAAGTTTATCATTAATGCCTACATGGGGATTCATTGAAACTGCATTAGCAAATTTGAGATTAGAGACATGAACAGAGTGACCCTCATCAATGGCATCAGTCACATTCTCAAAAAAACACACAAATGTCACTAAAATAACAGAAATGCAATCCTTGTAGAAAATCCAGTAATTTATTTGTATTAAACGCTTTCATCTCCTGTAAGAGATGTCATCAGAATACAACTTCCTACTAACAATGAACCATTTAAATACTTTCAGTTAATGACATAATAATTAAACTCATTAATTCCAAAAAGTTTTATACATAACATTAAAGAAACCATGTCATAAAATTTTAAATACATTCAAAAACCCTACTAAAGTTCACATATAAACATATAGTATCTACCCACTAAAAGTAATATAAAGTAATATAAAACCCAAATTCACATACATAAATATGTCATGTTTAAAATGATATATATATTATTATTAAAATCTATTAGCCCTTTCCAACAACATGGGAGCAATAGAAACAGTCTCATTCAGACCGGGTGGAAACATTGCAGCTAACGTACGCTGCCACTGAGTTTCTCTTTTCTTTAATAAATTCTTCCAATCTCTACCCCTTGGGTTCATTTTGACAATGTCCAATATTCCAAACACAAATTTCACAAACCCTGTACAAGTGAGGGAATGCTTGTACAGAGCACTAGATAATTTATGATTTTTTATATCATTGTTGTGCTCATACACTCTATTTTTTAAAATATGTTCTGTTTTTCCCACATAATAGCAAGTACATGACACACATACTGCCAAATAAACTAATCCAGTAGTATTACAATTTCCCTTCTTGAATGTAATTTTAATTTTTCAAATTATTGTTCAAAACCATACTACCCTGCTTGCTAACGTATGGGCATTGTGCACAAATCCCAACAATTTCCAGGGTCACTTACCACACTACTAATATTCTGGCACACTGTCTTGACCCATTGAGTTATTTCTAATTTATTTATTTTATTTATTTATTTTACATTTGTTAACCAGGCTGGTCTGACTAGACACAGGTCCATTTTCAGTGGAGGCCCGGGGAGAAAAGCTCCACAGTAAGTAAAATTTTACACAATATGTTAAAATACAGTTTACAGAGAATTTTCAAACGGTATGTTAAAATACAGTATACAGCAGAAGACATAACAAGACCTATATATACAGGAAAAAAATAGTTACATATGGTTAATAACAAAATAAGTGTACAAATGTAATCAGCATTAGGAGAAGACCTAGACTATAATATATATTACAGTAGGTATATTAGGAAGTGAGGTATATAAGTGGAATAATTTGAGGACTTATGTAATACATGGGCATAGCCACTTATTATTTAAGTGTGTTCTAAATGAGTTTTCAATGTGAGAAGAGGTAGGGTCAGAAATCAGAGCAGAAGGGATATTATTCCAGGTTCTACTTATGGAGTGGGAGAACAGTGCTTTTCCTGCAGTATTGTTAGCCCTAGAGATATAGAGGAAGAGTTTGTCGGAAGATTGGTTAGGACGATTTGTATTATAGTGATTGAGAAGTTGGCCTAGTGCAGGCTTTTTTCTGGATGTGTTACTACACACATTGTAGGCAATGACTAATTGGTGATAGGTTAGTAGCTGGGGAAGTTCCAGCCATTGCAGATCCCTTAGAGCCTGGCAATGGTAGGTTCTAAAGGTGGAGTTGTTTGCAAACGTGGTGATTTTATTATAACATTGTCCAAGTCTAGAAAGGTCAAGTTTTCTAAGCTGGGTAAGAATTAGAGCAGCATACATTAGGGTAGACAAGAGGTGAGTTTGGGCTTGGGTAATCCATGCATTGTTTCGAGCGGGATTTCCTGTGCCTATATAGTGTTCCCATTTTTTATGGACTTTTTTGATAGTTTGTGAAATGTGGACATTGAAGTGTAGATTTTTATCAATTTCAATGTGTATGAGTTTGGTATAGTCAGAGGGAGAGATAATGGTGCCATTTTTGGAGGAGATAAGGAAGGATAGAGGGGTGGAAATGGTTTTGTTGGGGATGAAAAGTAGTAATTTGGTTTTATTAGGGTTTAGGATAAGTTGGATCTGAGTGATCCATCTTTCCACAGAGCTAAAGGATTCCTGGGTGAGATGTTGTAGGGTGGGAAGTGATGGAGCTGAAGAGATAAGTGTTGAATCATCAGCATATTGTATAATTGAAGCATGCTGTGTGGTGGTATTGAGATTATTGGTAAATATGGAGAAAAGAAGTGGGCCTAATATGGAGCCTTGTGATACACCTATGGTAGCTGGGAGTAAGGAGGATAGTGCACTTTGCCATTGGACAGATTGTTGCCTATTTGACAGATAGCTTTTAAACCAGGCTATAGCGGAAGGGGCAAAGGACAGGGATGTCTGGGTGTCTAGTAGCAAGGAATATGATACCATGTCAAATGTTTTGGAGAGGTCTAGAAATATTGCAGATACAAAGTTATTATTATTTCTATGTTGGTTGATCAGACTGGTGAAAGAGAGCAGAGCGGTGGTTGTGCTATGGTGTTGTCGGAAGCCATGCTGTGTGGGGGAGAGGAGATGGTGTGAGTTTAGGAATTGTGTTACCTGAGAATGTATACATTTCTCTAGTATTTTAGATAAGGGGGATATAATGGCAATGGAGTGATAATTTGAGTACTCGTAAGAGTTTCTGCCTTTATGTAGTGTAATAATGTATGATACCTTCCATAGCTGTGGGACATATGCTTCTTGTATGGAGCGATTGATAAGAATAGAAATAGGATAGGATAAGGATTCATCAGCTATTTTTAGGAAGTTGGCTGGTAGATTGTCAGTGGCAAGGGTGGCAGGTTTCAGTTTTAGGATGTGTGTTTTAATTGTCGAGGTGGGAACAAGTGAGACCATAAAGGATGGGATGTTGTCAGGGCATTTGGTTGGGTTATATGTAGGGCTGTTTTGGATAGTTGGGAAGATAGTGTTAAGATGGATTCTGTAAAGTGGTGATTGAATTGGGTGGCAATGTCCTTGTTGTCATTCTTGGAGTTAGGAGTGGGAGTGGTAGTTTTGCCTGATTTTAGGAGAGAGTTAATGGCATGCCAAAACTTTGGGGGATCTTTTGAATGTTTGTTTTGGATATTAAGGAAGTAAGTTTGTCTATCGAGTTTAGTTTGTCTCTTGGCCTGATTTCTAACTTGTAAGTAATTTTGTTTGGCTAGGCTAGTATTGTATTTCTTCCAAATTCTCCAAGCCTTATCCCTTGACTTTAGAAGGGCTCTAGGTTCCTTAATTAGTCATGGTGCATAGTTTGACTTGGCTCTTATTTTCCTAATTGGTGCTAGTCTATCAAGGATATTGATGAGAATATTGTTGAAGTAGTCAACGGCTTGGTCTAGATTTAGGGTTTGTAGTGGTTTCCAGTTACTATGTTTTAGAATACTGTTTAGTTCTTGTATATTTAGTTTACAATCATCTCTGACTTGTCTAAAAACAATGGCTTTGGCTATGTTGGTACGTTTCCGCAGGAGAAAGGTGGGGAGATGGTCATTAAGACCATCAGAAGGCATCCTGTCTGACAGTTTTGTTTGGGGCAGTTAACTAGTGTTCAATCTAGAATAGACTGGTTGTGGGGGTTTTTTTGTTGATTCTAGTGGGTTTTTGGATAAGTTGCATAAAACTGTAAAGATTAATATGATTAGTGGGGTTGTTAGAGGTACAGGCTGACCAATCAGTGTTCAGGTCACCTAGTAAGATGGATTCTTGGGGGAGGTTATCTGTGGCCCATTGTAACAGTTTTTCAGTGATGGGAGAGTTATTACCTAGAGGAATATAACAGCAGAGAATGATGATAGGTTTTGTGTCATTTATGCTTAGGGTTGAACCTAAGGTTTCAGCATTTTGTAATTTAGGTATGGTGGTTAGTAGAGGTTTGATGTTGATTGTATTTTTGTAGAGGATAGCAACTCCACCTCCCTTTTTGCTCACTCTATCCAGTCTTTGGATATTATATCCTGGTGGGAGAATTTCTTCATTTTGGGTACTAGGTTTCAGCCACGTCTCGGTAATGGTTAGCATGTCAGGGAAGTAGTGACCTATAAATGCGTGTAGGTCAGAAAGTTTGTTAGAGATACTTCTGATGTTGACATTCAGAATCAAGAGGTCAGAGATTTGCCTAGCAGAGAGTAAAGAGTTTTGTGGTCCATGGTTTGGGTGTATGTCTCCAGATATAAGTAGATTTTTAGTGATAAACAGTATGTGTCTAATTGTGTGCACTATGTCTATGTTGGATCTAAATGTTTTTATAGTGTAAGATGGTGTTATGTGAGACTTATGAATGTGTAGGATTAAACTGTCTTTAAATAATGTAGAAGATATAGGAAAGAAAATGTGTGAGTGTATATTTCTTTGAGAAAATGTTATGTGGAATGATACATTTTCCAGTGATGTGCTGTATATAATGATGTGATGTTTGTTAGGTATGTGAGGGTTAGGAAGAGAAATCCTAGGATTAATGGTATTTTATGAGAGCATAGTGGTTGGGTCTTAGTGGTTTTGAGGTTCAAGTATGGGTCTGAGTATAAATGCATGGCAAGTAGATACTATGTAACTTTTTAAGGTAGAAATTTGATAGGGGTGTGTATGAGAGGTCTTTGATTGGAGGAGGGTGTGGTCAGGTGATCTGGGGTTAGAATAAATGTAGAAGTAGTGGGGGTGGGTGGGGAAATGGGGGCAGGGTAGGGGAGTGCAGTAAGCCGAGCATAGCGAGGCAGAAGGAGCGGGGCTACACCAGCCCTCGAAACTGCAGAACCTATCTATAGGGCTGGTCAGGACAGGATTGGTAAGGAAGATACCTCTGCAATTAAGCAGGAGTGTGAGGGAGTTGTGCAGATTCAAGGTGTGGGAGGGGGTGGACACAAAGTAACACAAGGTTGTGAGTTAGAAAAACTGCATTAGGCCAGTTGCTAAAAAGAAAACAGGAAAACCAAACTAAGTCAATTCCAGGTCAGTGTAGTGCAGTATCTTCCTAATAACTACAAATCTTATGCTATTAATCTAGTACAGTGTGGTGAAAAGGACCACTTCTACAGGGAAAAACAATTGAAGTATGGGCTGCAGGTACATAGGTAAACTTTTTCCAACAGAAAGTAGTTTTAAGTAATTGACGTAGGAGTACACTAGAAGGAGAAAAAGGGGGGGGTACCAGTACTGTGCACGTGTACAGTGAAAGGGAAAGAGTCTTCAGTATAGGTGACAGATTAAATACAACTCTAACATATACTAGTGTAGCTGAAAGCACTTTAGTGTTCCACCGATGCAGGGTCTCACAGTGCAGGAAAATGAGACAGCCTTCGGTTGATTGGAGGTTGGCCAAGACACAGGATGAAACTTTTGCTGAGGGGACTGGAAGTAAAAAGGAAAAGGAGGTAAATATTAGGTCTGAAGTTTTAAAACTCTCTGATTACCAAGTAACTAAGATAGAGGATGCAGGGGAGGAGCAGCATACCTTGTCAGAAACAGCACAATTCTATGAGCAACACAAAATCCAAGAATAGCAGAGAAAAAAAAAGATAACTGCAGTTGATACCAAGCTATTATAACATACACTACAATATTATGTACTTACACCAGTCCTTGAGACTGCAGAACCTATCTATAGGGCTGGTCAGGACAAAACCTTTGTAATTAAGCAGGAGTGGGAGGGAATTGTGCAGGTTCAAGGTGGGGGAGGGGTAGACACAAAGCAATACAAGGTTGTGAGTCAGAAAAACTGGACAAGGCCAGCTGCTAAAAAGAAAACAGGAAAACCAAACTAAGTCAATTCCAGGTCAGTGTAGTGCAGTATCTTCCTAATAATTGCAAATCTTATGCTACTGATCTAGTACAGTGTGGTGAAAATGACCACCACTTCTACAGGGAAAAAGAATTGAAGTATGGGCTGCAGGTACATAAGTTAACTTTTTCCCAAGAGAAAGTAGTTTTAAGTAACTGACCTAAAAGTACACTAGGAAGAGAAAAATGGGTGGGGGGACCAGTAGTGTGCACATGTACAGTGAAAGGGGAAAGAGTCTTCAGTTTAGAGGACTGATTAAATACAACTCTAGCATACACTAGTGTAGCTGAAAGCACTTTAGTGTTCCACCAACACAGGGTCTCACAGTGCAAGGCAACTTGACAGCCTTGGGTTGATTGGAGGTTGGCCAAGACACAGGATGAAACCTTTGCTGAGGGGACTGGAAGTAAAAATGAAAAGGAGGTAAATATTAGGTCTGAAGTTTTAAAACTTAAAATTATAGAGTACAATGCCCCTTTTGGTATGTACCTCACAAGACATCTACAACAACTGGAAAGGCCGCAGAAATACCTCACAAAGCAGATTACTGGCCTCAAACAGATGCCCTATGCAGACCATTTAAAAAAACTCAAGCGTTACTCAGTCACATATCGCCTACTCAGAGGCAATCTCTACCTAACAAACAAAGCTATGTCAAACCCAGAGCCGTTGGACATGTTCCACTTAAAGAAATCCCAATCCCTCCGAGCTACACACTCTAGGGACCTAAACCTTGTCACCACAATAAACAGAACATGCTGGAGGGATAGATTCCTGTCCCAGAGACTTCCCATACTCTGGAACAAACTACCTATCTATATCAAACAAAGATCCTCATTAGCACTCTTCAAGAAAAATCTTGATGATTGGATGGGAAATAGGAAATTTACCCCCGGGATCACTTCCGTGGCTCTGCTCAACAGGGGCACAGGAAATAATTTTCTTAGGTGGCAAAAGCCAGGGTACCTTTTTGGCTAGGCTTATATAGGCCCTAAGGCCAATAGCCTAGTACCTACCTATGAACCTATGTACTTACACCAGTCCTTGAGACTGCAGAACCTATCTATAGGGCTGGTCAGGACAGAACAGTAAAAGGAAGATACCTCTGTCATTAAGCAGGAGTGGGACGGAATTGTGCAGGTTCAAGGTGGGGGAGGGGTAGACATAAAGCAATACAAGGTTGTGAGTCAGAAAAACTGGACAAGGCCAGCTGCTAAAAAGAAAGCAGGAAAACCAAACTAAGTCATTTCCAGGTCAGTGTAGTGCAGTATCTTCCTAATAACTACAAATCTTATGCTACTAATCTAGTACAGTGTAGTGAAAAGGACCACCACTTCTACAGGGGAAAACAATTGAAGTATGGGCTGCAGGTACATAGGTAAACTTTTACCGAGAGAAAGTAGTTTTAAGTAATTGACTTAGGAGTACACTAAGAAGAGAAAATGGGGGGGAGAACCAGTAGTGTGCATGTGTACAGTGAAATGGGAAAGAGTCTTCAGTTTAGAGGACAGATTAAATACAAGTGTAATATACACTAGTGCAGCTGAAAGCACTTTAGTGTTCCACCGATGCAGGGTCTCACAGTGCAGGGCAACAAGACAGCCTTGGGTTGAATGGAGGTTGGCCAAGACACAAGATGAAACTTTTTCTGAGGGGAATGCGAGCACACTACTGGGGATTCCTATTTTGGTAATAGCATCCAGTATCTGGTCCACAGTGATATTACGAGGAGCAGTGCTAAAGCATAACAATTTGAGCTAAACTTATCAGCCAGGATATTTGCTCTTGCTTCAGTTACAGAATAGGTAGGGCCATGCTCTTCAATTTTATTGTGCCATTGGGTGTGACTTCTAATATTCCTAATATAGCTGAAAATCGTTACACGTCTCCTTCATTTAGCTACTTTCATATTTGGCCTTACTCTTTCCAATGATAGTTTAAGATCCCTACAACTCAAGTCATGTTCCTCCAGTCCTATTGATGGTGGAAATTATTAACCATAACATTTTCTTCCCCATTATAAAAACTTCTTTACACACGAGTTCCATAATGGGGGGGTTACCCATACATTTCCCAACATAATGTTGTCTAAAAAGTATTGACTACTCTATACACTTGTTGAGATGGCTGTAAAATCCATGGATGAATGTGGTGGCTTTAGAGATCAAGTCAGCAGGGGACAAAGTACTTTTGAAATACTTAAGGCACTATGGTGGGCATACAAGAATGGCTTTGGGGAAGTGCATGAATATAGCTGAATTTGTAGGCTGTTTGGAACTAGATATGGAACTAATTTTGAGGGAAATGTGATTTCTGGTAGCCAGATGTAATGACGAAGGGTGTAACACTAGCAGATATGCAGGCAAAGGAAGCATTCATAATGACACAATTATATTTCTCCCTATGGGAGTGGTGTTAATAATTAACCGTGGGAGTATTTATTGTTTTTTAAATGTCTTTATTAAATCCCATTCTAAACAAAGTTATAGGTACATGTACACTAATAGAAAAGAAAACAAATCATAGTAACATCTTTCATCAATATTTTCATGCTGTTTACATAACGTTGGGGTGAAAAATAATGGTACATATTTATTGCTAGCTGTGTAAGACTCCGAATTGATGGATCTCTTCCCACATCCCAAAGATATATCTTTAGATGAACTAATAGCAATCAAAAATGTCCCAACTTGTGTGCACGTCTGTGCAGTGAATGAGAGAGAGTGTGTGTGTGTGTGTGTGTGTGTGTGTGTGTGTGTGTGTGTGTGTGTGTGTGTGTGTGTGTATATGTGTGTGTGTGTGTGTGTGTGTGTGTGTGTGTGTGTGTGTGTGTGTGTGTGTGTGTGTGTGTGTGTGTGTGTGTGTATACGCACGCTCGTCTGTATGTGTGTGTGTGTGTGTGTGTGTGTGTGTGTGTGTGTATATACGCACACTCATCTGTATGTGTGTGTGTGTGTGTGTGTGTGTGTGTGTGTGTGTGTGTGTGTGTGTGTGTGTGTGTGTGTGTGTGTGTGTGTGTGTGTGTGTGTGTGTGTGTGTGTGTGTGTGTGTGTGTGTGTGTGTGAATGAGTCAATGAATAAATGATTCAGCAAATTAGTTATAGATGTATTGTGTACACATTTGGTTTCCCAGCTGAGGGAACTTCTGCGCACACACAGAAGATTTGTAGTTGCCAATGACATGGTACTTCACTTAATCAAACATGACCAAAGTATCAGGGACCTCAAATACAGGGCCATAATGCTGATGCATCTAATACTTTTCTTGGAAATGAAGGATGATTTGCTGAGTTGCAAGCATTCAGTTTACAAAGATGCAGCTCTTCATAAATTGCTAGAAGTTTATCTGAAATGTACATTTGAAAGAACCCCTGCATATGAAAACTATGGTTTATTGCTCTTTGGTTGCAAGGAGTGAGCCAAAATTAAATGGTAATTTTAAAATTCTTTTTACTACTGAAAACTCAAAAAAATATTGATTATATTTTAGAAGTTTAGACTAAAAGGAGCTTTCTCAATGAGCTGTGTTCTCCACTTAACACCATTTTTGTCAAGTTTGTCAATAACCGAACCTACTAGTTTGAGCTAAATACAATAGAACTTATCAGGAAATACTGCAACCTGCTCAGTCTATGTAGCCTTCTGATCTTTTGCCAGAGCTAATCATGCTGTACATTGAGATAAAGAATTCTTAAGCGACAGGACTGCATTCCATTTCAGTTTTTATTTCTGCTTATTATTATATATCAACCTTCTGTGGAAGGTTGGGTGCCGGGCTGGCAACTCGACACCGTATAAACTCCACTGCAATCATGAGCAGACAGGTGATCCGCTGTGGCGACCCCTAACCGGGAAAAGCCGAAAGAAGAAGATTATATATTAACTAGATAGGTGAGTATCGACCCTTCTGAGACACAAGCTAGACACAGACACAAAGTTAGATTTATACAAGTTTGGTTACACTGTCATGGTATACATGTTTCTTCAACATTATAAAATGAATTTGATATGTTAACAAGAATCCATCTTATATATAACATTTAATATGAGGTGATGAGACAAGCTGCTTGCAGCTTCACTTATGTATACATTTAGTTTCTGAGCTGTTGGAACCTCCGTGCATGGTTTGAATGCGCTCCCCTCTTGTCATCATTGTTATCAATCCCTGTTCAACCATTTTACATAGGGTCAAGTTATTACATCAACATTAGTCAATATGACCAAGTCACCTAGAGCCAATCAGTGCCAAAAGGTTGTGTCTGTGAGGATTCTTTGTGATATATAATTTCTTCCCATATCTCAAAGATATATCATTAGATGAACTGATGGCAATCAAAATTGTCCAAAACTGAATGAGTTTGTGTGTGTGTACTGGAAATGAATGAATGGGTGAATGAATAAATGATTCAGTAAGTGGTGTGTGTGTGTGTGTGTGTGTGTGTGTGTGTGTGTGTGTGTGTGTGTGTGTGTGTGTGTGTGTGTGTGTGTGTGTGTGTCTTTCTCTGTCTCTCTCTTAGAGTAGAGCTCTATACTTGGTCTTCAGGATACCACAGATAAGTGTACATGATGTACATTTCAGTCATTTCACTCCCCCATAGCACAGTCTTGCTATGCTTTGAATCACTCTATTGTACTATTCTATTCTAACAAAGGCTCTTGGGAAGCTGACATGACTAATTTGCATGCAGCTTTCTCCAGTGCAGTAATTCTGGTGCCACAAGTCAGGTCCTTCTTACTGCTGTAGTGCTAAAGTGGTCTTTGAATCATTCCTGCATAGTGTACTGAGCAATCCTGCTAGAAAAAAATTGATCTTAGCCAAAAGGCCAAGAAATAATTGGATACAGTATCTGAATCCCAGAGACTAACTGATTTATGATGCCGTGTGGTATAGTAACTAAAAAGTACCTATACATATTTTTTTTTAATTTACTGTAGAGAACATTATAAATTCCAGTAGTCAAGCCTTACTACCTTTGTCCTGGCTCACTCATACATCAATATTTCAAGGTAAGTTCAAACACATGAAAGACATAGGGCAAGATTCAGAGAAGAAGTTGCTGTGGTTTAGCAGGGCTTTGCTGGGGATACCCAACAGCACTATGCAATAAAATGCAATTCAGAGACATGAAATAGCCACAGAGTGCAAATGCTCATTTACAGCTCATTATCATGTTTCTCATCTGAACAGTGCATATTTAGAAGCAAGCACATTAGTGTCCCTCATACCAGCTCACAAATCACTGTAGTACGGGGACCTACAAAAACACATGTACATAAACATACACACACACATATAGATGCACACGAGCACATTCTACATTAACACACACACACACACACACACACACACACACACACACACACACACACACACACACACAGACACACACACACACACACACACACACACACACACAGACACACACACACACACACACACACACACACACACACACACACACAGCTTCATAGTACTTATCTGTTATGGTACTAACAGACACACTCCTGCTATAGACATAAATAGGTGTACACTATCAAAGGACAGCATACACTTTTATTGCTTCATTCACTAAATAACATGGTAGAGCTTTTCTTTGCATCACTCTACCATGCTATTCCATTCACAGTGAAAAATCTAAAGAAATACACATGGCTAATTTGCCACACCACCTGGACTGCTATATGTGCGTCCAGCTGTCTCCAGTGTGATTGCTGTGGTGCTACAAGCTGCAGCCCTTGTATCACTGTAGGTCTGTAGCAGTCTCTGATTTGCTTCTGCGTAACACACTTAGCAAACCTACTAGAAACAGGACTACACAGTATGCAATGTGCTTCTGAATCTCAGTCTCATGGTCACACAATGCCACCTCTTCGACACCTTGCCATGCCTAATCCTCTGCTGTGAAACATACACCCCAAATCAGATTAAAGTCAAAACTCCACCCATTTATATAGTAACTCTAATGTAGAAAAAAACTGGCCAACAGGCATAAAAATCAGCCCAGCTAAAGCTTATCAACATCAATAGAAGTTTATGCAACAAAATGACAGTATAATGAATGGGTTTCACATCAGATACCTCATCACCTCTCAGTAACTAAGATCTGATTAAAACCATTAATAAAAGATGAAGAATTAGGTCACCTTGTGTATAGCATACTACAAAATGATATGAAGGGTAGAAAAAAATGGATGAATGTCTCCACTTTTTCCAGTTCAGTACAACTAACCCCTACCCACAGTCTGTTAAAAAATTTTATAATATTGAATTCCCACAAGAAACAATATCCCTATTATCGAAGATATATTCTCCTAGATAACTAGCAATATCCCTCTAAACAAATATAATCCTGGGAGACGTCAACATGGACTAGAAGGCAATGGTCATAGATGTACCACAGTACTCCATGAGCCTATATGGCTTCACCAAACTCATTACCACTCCTACCAAGCAGAAAAATAATACTAAGGCCACCTCATTAGACTGGATTCTAGCATGTGATCCCAATAACATTACATCAGATGGAACACTCCGTGACACCAACCTATGCCAACAAGTCCCTCTAATCCACACCAGAACACCACTTTAACAAGGCATGGAAAACAACACAATTAAAAATGCTTTTGTTGCAGCCTTAAAATCCCCTTAAATATCTTCCACTTGATGAAGCAATACTACAATTTAACAAAGCATTTCTTAACATTCTAAACAAAATATATCCCGTAAAAAGAAAGCAAGTGAAAGTAACCACTGTCCTATGGCTTAGACATTCAAATAAAGAACTGATGAAAAAATAGAACTAAAGCCTGGTCATCGTGACTAAAACATAAAACATATAAAATCTTCAAAAATTTTCAAAAAGTTTTAAAATCTCACTAAAGAGTAAGTAACTGAAGACAAGACAAATTACTTCGTTATGCTAGAATCTACAAACCTAAGTGACCCAAAATTCTAGAAATAATGAATAACTTGTTTCACCAAGATATGGCCAAAGAGCAAAGTTCCTCCCCTGTACTCCCCTTGAAAGTACCACCACAACTTCAATACTCTGTTTATCCAAACCATCACCAACCTTGTTAGCAATAACATCTATCTGACCAACAACTGGCACATACTCCCCCAATGCCACTCTTACCAAAAAAGAAATCCCACAGACGCAATTGAAAAACTGCTCCATTACTAAAAATCATGTCCCTAAACTCTGGAAAATTTCCCACATTATTCCACTCCATAAAGGCGGCAACTCCAAAGAACTGACCAGTTATCGCCCTTTTGCTATACTCTCTCCCCTCTCCAAAATCCTAGAGAAGTGCATACACACACAAATGATGGATTACTTAAACACTCATCAACGTCTCTCACATACACAACTTGGCTTCAGGCCAAATCACAGCATTACTACAGCTCTTATGTCTTTCATTCACACAATAAATCTTCATAGAAATAATGGTAAATATGTGTCTGCTATCTTCCTTGATCTTTCCAAGGCCTTCGATATGGTCAATCATACTAAACTCATTAAACTCCTTTCAGAACTAAATCTTAGGAAATCCTCCATTGCCTGGTTTCACAGTTACTTTGCAGATCAGCAGCAAGCAGTTCAGTGACAGCGAGAACTCTCTCCCCAACCCCCAGTTATACTAGGGGTTCCCCAAGGCATACTGTTTTCCAGCTATACCAATAACCTCCATACTTCTTCACTGCATGCATCAGTCATTCAATATGCAGATGACTCTATATTAATATGCACTTGTTCTTCCCTCTAAGTATAAGAAGTACAATCACTAATCCAAGACTCCTATATCTCTATTGAAGCATGACTTACTAATTCCCAACCAATACTAAATGCTAACAAAACAATATTAATGATCTTCCACCCCACACAACAAATATCTTCTGCTCTCACATTCAACATATTATCCAGTAATAAAACAACTATCTTCCCTGTTGCTCACACTAAACTACTAGGGGTTGAGATTGACTGCAACTTAAAATTTGATGTCCATATCTCCCTAACCATAAAAAAGTGCATAAAAAAACTAGGTATATTATACAGAAATAAACAATTTCTTACAAAAAACACTAAGGCTACAAAAGCTCAAACACACCTCATTTCTACACTCCTCTATTCTTCCCCTCCTTACAATCTGAGAAAAGCAGATATAACAAAATTAGAGGCCTGCTATTACAAAATTGCTAAGTTTGCCACTGAATCCCCAGCGAGAACACACCACTGTTTGCCCTTAAACAATTAAACTGGCTTGAACTTCCACAGCTCCTCCTTTATAATCAACTCACACTTGCCCACAAGATTGTATACTATCCAGATAAAATCCCTGCACTAAGAAATTTCCTACATCCCTACTCCAGCAACAGGTTATTACGCTCCAGTAACAAATTTCTCCTCAAGATAACAAATGTCAGCAACACAGCTGGAGCATCGTTTTACTCAAATTTCATAGCTAAAAATTGGAAAACATTCTACCCTCAAACATCCTTGCAATATCCTTCTCATCACAATTTAAAAAATCACTAAAAACTTACCTAAATGATACCTGGCTATGTAATTGTCCAAGTTCTAGCTAACAAAATTCACTACCTGCATCCCTAAATTTATGGTTGTCTCTCCATGCTGAAATATGACAGTTCCTACTAAGAGTCCCTAGCTCTTTCTCATAGGTTCATAGGTTCATAGGTTCATACTAGGCTATCTGCCCGGGGGCAATTATAAGCCTAGCCCGATTCTGTATGGCTTACGCCACCCCTTGATTTGAGTATACTGTGCCCATTTTAAGGTTTAGTTTACTGTGCCTCTGTCTAATAGTGACACGGGAGTAATCCCTGGGACAAACCTACGATCCCCCATCCACTTATCGAGATTCTTCTTGAAGAGATTCAGTGAGGTGCTCTGCCTCACATGAACTGGAATTCTATTCCAGAGCGAAGGGAGCCTCTGGGTTATGAACCTGTCCCTCCAGCAAGTTCTATTTATTTCTGTGCTGAGGTTCAAGTCCCTCGAGCATGTGGCTCTAAGGGATTTAGATTTACTGAGGTGGAGCATGTCCATTAATTCTTGATTTGACATAGCTTTGTATGTCAGGCATAGATCGCCTCAAAGTAGGCGGTATGCAACTGAGTAGAGCTGGAGTTTTTTTAACCGAGCAGCATATGGCATCTGTTTGAGACCCTTGATCCTCTTGGTGAGATACTTTTGGGGTCTTTCTAATTGCTGCAGGTGTCGGGTAAGGTACATCCCAAAAGGGGCATTGTATTCTATGATGGGCCTGAAGAGGGATGAATAAAGGGGCACGATTACCTCTCTTGATCTAGATGTGAAACCCTTAGTGATGAGGTGGGCTATGTAGAAGGTCTTTCTAACCACTTTGGCAATGTGGTTTTCAAAGGAGAGATTGCTATCAACTTTGGTCCCCAGGTCCCTAATAACTTTCTCTGTACTTAATGGGTTTCCGCCTATGTGGTAATTTGTGGGCACATTGCTTTGCCAAAGGGTATGACTATACATTTTTTGGCATTTAGCTTTAAACCATGGCACTGGCACCAGTTATCTGTCTCTGTGAGACCTTTTTGAAGGATGTTTGTGTCAGCTGGAGAGTTGATTATGGCGCCCAGTTTGCAGTCGTCTGCGAACTTGGTGAGCCATAGTCCTCCCACATTTGCCTGTACCTCGGAAAAGTATATACCGAACAAGAGTGGTCCCAGGACAGAACCCTGTGGGATGCCACTTGTGTCCGGTTTTGAGTCTGACATGGCTCCAGCAACTCTCACTCTGTGGGTTCTGTCTTTGAGCCAGTTTGCGACCCATCTTGTGACATAGGGGTTTATATTTAAGCTGGATAGCTTATCTATGATGCCCGAGTGGGGTATTGTGTCAAATGCCTTTGCAAGGTCCAGATAGGCTGTGTGGACTACCTTCCCTTCATCTATGGCTTTGGTGACTGTTTCAAAGAAGTCAACCAGGTTCAAAAGGCAGGATCTGCCCTTGACAAAGCTGAACTGGGTAGGATCTAGTGTCTGTAGGTCCCCAATGTCTTTGTTTATGAGCTCCATGATGATCCTCTCCATAGCCTTGCAGACTAAGCTAGTCAGGCTTATGGGGCGATAGTTTTCAGGGTCCATAGAGGCTCCACCTTTGTGGAGTGGGACCACTGTTGCTGTACACCATTCTGTGGGCACATATCCTGTAGTGAGGCTGAGATTGTATAGCTGTTTTATTTGAGGGATTAGTTCCTCTTGTAGTTCATGTAGGACGCAACCTGGGATGCCATGTGGTCCCATGGAAGCAGTGTTTTTTGCTTTGGAGAGGGCAGCCTTCACCTGAGCATCTGAGATGTTTGGGAGGCAGCCCTCTGCCGGGATAGATACTTGCTCTTTTGGGGGAAGGGGGGGAGTTTGCACTGAACCTGTCTGCCAGGATATTGGCAATGTCTGTGGGTTCAGTGTATTTTTGTCGTTTAGAATCAACTCAGAACAAGTCTGGGAGTTGCATCCCAGGTTTCTAACATAACTGAAAAAAGCCTTATGATTGTCTTTGGTGTCCTGTGCAATTTTTCTCTCGAAGCTGGCCTTGGAGGATTTTATGAGGGATCGTAATTTTTGCTAGTACTGATCAGAGATGCCTTCCCTATTAGGGATTTTGCTCTATCATGTAGTAGCTTCCTCCTTCTGTTGTACAGTTTATTTATGGCAGGGGTCCACCAGACTGGACGCCTGCCTTTGGATGATTGGGTCTTGGTTTTGTTTGGGATAGCATGATCCATGCATTCCTGGAGATGTCCATAGAATGCATTTATATAGGATTCTGCAGTTTGGGCTGTAGTTTCCACTGGCCCTGGGGCCTTGAAGGATTCCACTTCGGTTTTGAGAAGTGAGAAGTTTGCTTTTGAGAAGTTTTTCACTGTGGTTTTCTGGGCTGGGGTGGGGTCGGGATGTGGACATCCAGTGAAATTAATTTATGGTCTGATCTTACCAATGAGGGATATACTTCTGGTGTGGAGCATAGAGTCCCCATGTTGGTAATGATCAGGTCTAGTATGTTGTCCCCTCTTGTGGGAGTGGTGACTAGTTGTTCCATAGCATTTGAGTTTATAATTTCCAGGAATCTTTGGGCTAAGGTGCTGGGGCTTGAGTAGTGCTTCCAGTCAATGTTTGGGTAGTTGAAGTCACCCAATATAATGGTGTTCGGAGAGATCTTCATGTTCTCCAATGTTTTCAGGAAAGCCTAATGGGATTCCTGACTTTGAGAGGGTGGTCTGTAGGATGCTATAAACTGAAAAGCAGTCTTGCCCACTGTTAGTTGCACATGGATGGTCTCCGATACTTTGTGCAATGCCACTAACCTGGAGGTGTGGATATCCTTGATAAATATGGAAACTCCCCCTCCTTTTGTGGTTCGGTCTGGGTTTTGGGGCCGAAAAGCATGATATGAGGTATAGCCTGGTAGTGCTGGGGTGCTCTCTGGAGCCTTGAATCAGGTTTCTGTCACTGCACAGATATCAATGTTCTCCATACTGAGGAGAGCTTCGAGTGCGTGCATCTTGAGGTTAAGACTTCTGGCATTTAGCAGCATTACCCTTAGTTTCTTGTTCCTTGTGCTGTCTATGGGGGTGGGCTTGACTTTTGAGCCTTGCCAAAAAAAGGCACTATGGGGGTGGCAAGAGCCTTTGCCAATATCCAAAAGCCCAATGGTGACAGGTGCAAGCCGTAGAAGCAACGTGGCTTGTCGAGCATGTCATCCCAGGCTGACAGACACTGGATCCCCTTTGAATGACACCAAAATTTTAGCCAATTGTTAAAATCGATCATTTTGTCTTTGTACTGTGGCATCATTCTAGGTGAGGGTAAGATGCTGCTCAAGGTCAGGGTCATACCAGCCTGGGCTACATGATCAGAGAGCTCCTCTATGTCTCTTTTCATGTAGTCCAGGGAGGTACATCTCAGGTCATTCACACCAGCATGTACAATGACTGAGTCATATTTGTATTTGCTTTGGAGTGACCTGAGTGCTTGCGTTATGTGTCGGATCCCAGCACCTGACAGGCAGCTCACTGTGACCTTCTCTTTATTCAGCCTGGTGAGCGGGACGTCAGTGTGTCTGACAATAGAGTCACCTATAACAAGAGTATCAGGTGTGTTATTCAGCCTTAAGGGCTGTGGCTGCTTGGCACACTGACTTTGTGGGTTATGTGTTGTGTGTGTTTTATTTTGAGGTAGCGTTTGCTTGGATGTCTGCTTTGGAGGTCTCTGTTGCTTAGGTAGATTTTTATTTAGAGCCTCCGAGTATGTTTTTGTGTATTTATGTGTTTGGTTCACTGATGTGGTGGGACTATGTGATACTGGAATTGTGTTGTGTGAGGTTACCTTCTCCTTCTGTCTGGTTACACCAGTTTTGAGATGAGAGAGCTCAGCCTCCAGTTTGGCTAAATAGTTGCATCTCTCACATATATTTGAACCTGTTTGGAGGAGGAGAGTGTTGTCCGTGTACATGAGACAGTTGTAACATTGCCTCAAAATTCCCAGATTCACCAGCTGGACTGGAGAGGAAACCATTGACTGACCTTTGGACATGCTAGAGTAATAGGGAAACTGAATTTAAGACGGACCAATAGAGGACAGGGTAATAACAGAGAGTATAAGAGTAAGTAGTGCTTATGGTTTAATAGTGCTAACTTGTAGGATTACTTAATTGGACCAGTGAAGGGCCTTAGAATGAGAATATGGTGTTTAAATTGAGAGATAGAGCAGTTCTAAGGGAAAAAGTGAAGAGCAGACTTTGTGGAGCCAGGAATAGTTTAAACCCAATTAGGCGGCTGCCGCTGTTGCGCTATGCACAAAACCGCAAAAGAGGGTTTTAAGAGAGGAAGATGAAGGAGTTTTGGAATTGACCCAGAATGGCCAATAAAACTACAGTTTCAAGTCAGTAACCACTCCCACAGGGGCAGGCAGGCTGCTCAATGTTTTTCACTAAAACTGATCAACAGAGAGACTTTCCTTTAGCCCAAGCAAAAATGGCCTCACAGAAACTTACAAACAGTTCAAGAACAGCAAGCCTGTAACTGAACTTTTTAAATCTCAGAAAAGTGGGAAAAAGCAAGATTTTTTGTTTTTGTTTTTTCAGAGATAGCAGAGGTTAACAAGTATCAACAAGTTATAACAGTGCAGTAAATGACCCCACACAAGAGTGCTAGGCCAAAGACAGATAAAATGCAAGTTTTGAGAAAAAAATGATTTTAAAAATAAGTGCAAACAGGAAATTCAGTAAACAGCTCTAGGCTGTGCTCTAAATACAGTTACTAATGCAGAAATCAAATTTAACAAGCCAGAAAATGCTCAAAATAGGTGGCTATGCAGAAAAACTTAGCAAATAATCAGAGGAAAAATAGTCTCAAAAGTGGCTCCTTTCTTCTCTCAGCATTTTCTCCTCTTGGTGGCTGCTTCACCAACAGCCAACAAGCCTGAAAAGACGCCAAAACCACGAGGCAACCAGGTTTTAAGAGAGGAAGATGAAGGAGTTTTGGAATTGACCCAGAATGGCCAATAAAACTACAGTTTCAAGTCAGTAACCACTCCCACAGGGGCAGGCAGGCTGCTCAATGTTTTTCACTACCACTGATCAACAGAGAGACTTTCCTTTAGCCCAAGCAAAAAATGGCCTCACAGAAACTTACAAACAGTTCAAGAACAGCAAGCCTGTAACTGAACTTTTTTAAATCTCAGAAAAGTGGGAAAAAAGCAAGATTTTTTTTTGTTTTTTTGTTTTTTCAGAGATAGCAGAGGTTCTCTAATTACTTTCTCCTATTAATCTGCCTTCCTCTCTATAATCCCTCTAAAATCCCTCTTAAAATTTCTGTTATACCTCCTGTCTGAACATGTATGCACTATACAGTTTAGTGGGTTGTATATGATCAAACTTATTATTGCAAATTGTAAACTTTGTTGGAAATATATTATGTTATTCTTTGTGGAGCTTTTCTACCCGGGCTTCTGCTGAAAAAGGACTTGTGTCCAGTCGGACCATCCCAGTAACCAAATGCAAAATAAATAAATAAATTAAAACCCACATCTCTGACCACAGACCACCTTCCAGTAAAGCACCTTAAAATTTCCACAGAAGCCATAGCCTACTGAACAGGTCAATCCCAAAACAGTACATACCAGCTACCTTGAAAAAGATCCTATATCCTACCTCTACACAAAAGGGGGTAACTCACAGAACGATCTAACTATTGCACAATTGCTGTCTTTCCACACCTCTCAAAAATCTTTGAGAACTCCATACCCAAGTGATCCAGTATCTCTTGGACAATTAAATTACCTCCCCTTCACAACATGGCTTCATACCCAATCACAACACTGCATCAGCACTTCTAGATCCATGCGTATTGTCAGCCTTTATAGAAATAATGGCAATGTAGTCTTTGTTCTATTCTTAGAGCTTTGTGGAGGATTGAACACTGTCTAGCACAGAGTACTCCTTCAAAAAATAACACTCACAGTCCTTTCAAACTCAACCATACAGACACCAATCTGCCAAGTGAGATTCAAAACTCTCTTCCTTTCTCCCATTTACAATAGGAGTACCCTACGGATCAATCTTAGGGCCTTTCAGTTTCAACATAGGATCACAGGATCATAGAAGGTAACTAGGCTATTGAGGTAATTTCAAGTCTAGCTGTTTCATCCCAATGTAATACCATAGATACTCCCCAATCTTCCCCCTCCCCGAAAGTACCATCACAACTTCAATACTCTCTTTATCCGAACCATCACAACCTTGTTAATAACATCTATCTGACCAACAACTGGCACCTATTCCCCCAATGCCACTTTTACTAAAAAAGCAGTCCCACAAACACAATTGACAAATTGTTCCAAAATTAAAACCCACATCTCTGCCTACAGACAACCTTCCAGCAAAGTACCTTAAAATTTACATAGAAGCCAAACCTTATTCAAAAGGTCAACAACTTAACTACACTCAACTACTTGTAGCACACAGTCTGATGTCCCAGTCTTTAAAATATCCTTACACCTCACATATCAACAAGAAGTCTGTGGTCCATACAAGCTATTCATAAGCCCACATAAAGCTAGCAGTTCAACAGATGAAGACCCATATGGCAAACTTCCAGAATAAAGAACTCTAGCCCTCTAAACCTAAGGCTCAATTTATAACCCTTACTCATTCAAAACAAATTGAAAAACCATCTAAAGGACTCATGGCAATGCTTTTGTAACACACCAGGATGACTGATTTCCATCTCTAACTTCATCATCTATCCTGGTGATAGGCAAGACTTTTGGAATAATCAAGAGACTGTCCTGTGTAATAAATTGTATATAAAAATGCTCATATACTCACTTACTCTAACTCTACTGAAATAAGTATACCAGCTTTAAATATACCTTTTAACACTCATTCTTAAAAAGATATCTAGCACTCTTTAGAAAAAGGTTTCACCTTTTTTTCTGATGTTTGTCTTCTATTTTGTATTTTTTTTTGCTCAATAGCTAAATACGATCAAAATGTACAAATTACCATGAATGAGTGCCACAGATTCATGTTCTTGTTTTATGATTCTGGTTAATGTATTACTCTGTTTCTGTTTTTATGACAGTATTTCCTATATTATTGTAACTCTGGGCCCCCACTGAAAAGGGTTTCCATGCCCAGTATTACTTTCCCAGTAAACAAATACAAATGCATAAAACAATAATAATAAAAAATAAATAACTAAATAATTGTCCCCAGTAAAATGTTTGATTTCCTGGTAAATCACTGAAGATTACAATCAGTCACAAATGCCATTCATCTGAGTTTCAGAAAATCCAATCCTTTCTCCTAATTTGGACTCTTTTCTGGCCTGGTTAGGAATTATGGACATTTCTGAGAGGTTTGAGCATGTAGACTAATATTCAGTACAGCTCTGCTTTCTCCCAGATTGCATCTTACTTTGTACATGACAAGCCCTAATACTTCATGCTTCTTAACATTCAATCTGCCCCCACCAATGGTCATGTTCATTCCTTACCTGAAGGATGACAGCACAAGAAGCATGGTGGTGCTTGAGCACGGGAATTATGCACAGCACTTTTTAAGTCATACAGACTATTCTAGTTCCACACAATGTCATATAAGGCTATGCAGTGTATTCTTTATTGACACAGAGCACTACTCTTCTGCTGATTTGACAGCTTCATTTTTAAAACCTAAATTTTAGGAAATCTCAGTGTTAACAGAAATGAGAATTCACACAAATCATAACATTTCTTCACTAATAAAAGCTGACAATTGTTTTTCTGAAGCATCTGCCTCTGTTATCTAGTTTAATTCATGCTGGACTTTGCCTTGGCTACAGTTTATTTGTTCCATTCCAATATGGCAGGTTCAGGGTCTTTCTTATCAGTGGAAGAGAAGCTTCTGGCATGCCTTCTCAGTCACATCCTTCTGTGGGGAGTATAAGTAAGCAAGCAGTTTCAGGTCAGTGTACTCTCAAACAGCCCTTTACTTCTGAAAACACATTTTGGTAAGAATGACATCTCTGCTAGATTTATAGATTATTAGATAGGCTCTAAGGAGGGAAGTAAAACAGACAACTAGGCACTTGGCAAGTATAAGACAGTGTAAGCCAACTTTTGTTTCTAAACTATCTTCCAATAAATTAGGTTATCTACTATAGACTCCACCTTTGCAAGAAAAATATGTTAGGTGATTTGCATTTTCTACCAGACTGAAACACACACACATACACACACACACACACACACACATATATATATATATATATATATATATATATATATATATATATATATATATATAAATAAAAAAATATTATATATATATATGTATGGGTCTGCTTCATTTGCCCTAACTTCCAATTGATTGACACCCATTTGCCCAAAATTTAATTTGACCGACGCTTCATTTGACCGACACTTCATTTGACTGACAAGTATTATTGGCAAGTTAATGGAATATGCCCCCTTCCCCACTGTAGTGCAACCCTGGAGTTAGAATATATAGTTAGGGGGGTGTGGGGGGCACAGCCCCCCACAATGGGGGGTGTGGGGACGAAGCCCCCCACTTAATTTCATATTATATTGTTTGGTTTTGCTTTAATATTGCTTAGTAAAACAAAAGTAATTGGGGGGCTTCGCCCCCCCATACCCCCCATTGTGGGGGGCTGTGCTCCCCACACCCCCTAACTATATATTCTAACTCCAGGGTCGCACTACAGTGGGGAAGGGGGCATATTCCATTTTCCTGCCAATAATACTTGTCAGTCAAATGAAGTGTCGGTCAAATGAAGTGTCAGTCAAATGAAATTTCGGTCATTTGGTCTCGGGCAAATGGGTGTCAGTCAGTTGGAAGTTAGGGCAAATGAAGTATACCTATATATATATATATATATATATATATATATATATATATATATATATCTGTGGTTATGTTATGTGATTTGCTATTTCCCACCAGATTGAAACACACACACACACACACACACACACACACACACACACACACACACACACACACACACACACAAATTTATACGTAAAGTGAATGAATTGTCTGAAGGGAAGGAAGAGAGTTGCTGTATCTCAAGCCTGACTGAAACACATGACCTGGGATTCAATAACTCCTACACTAAGTGTATACTGTTCTGAGTGAACAGACAACACAGGTATAACTCACACCTTCTTCCTCCTAATTTTAGTTTTCCTACTGATTTTCTTGCAGCTTTAAATATTGAGGGGGATTTATAAAGGTTACCCAAGGTGTAGACTACATGTACACTTAGCGTAATCTTTCTGAGTTACTAGAAAGCACAAAAACTGTGGTAGGGATGTTCTTGAATACAAATCATGTACACTTAGTGTACACTTAGTGTAGGTGTTAACCCTCACATAACATGACTCTCTCTGTGTGTTTGCATGGCTTGGGGTAAGTCTTGACAATGGCATTTGTGATGCCAGCACACCACTGCCCTACTTATTCAGGACCTGCGTAGGTTGATGGAAGTGATTCTATTCTCAATGTCGATTGGAGGTTTTGTCCCATAATGGGATGCGTTAACCCAAAGAAAATCAACAGAAACATATGAAATGTATGGGCAGTATCTTCTAGATGCTGTATCTGCATGTCCTCTTTCCCATTCAGCAGTCCCATATTAGACAAGAGACTGCATCAAGCATAGTTTTCCAGTAATTATTTTAGCTGTGATCAGCATTAACAATGCATATTTCTATAATAAATCAGATTACCCACCATGTATGAACATCTCCTGTATGACATAAGCTTATCTAGATATAGGTTGGACGGCGCAGTGGTGCAGCTGTAGCTTGTCTGGAGTTGCATGTCCTCCCTGCATTCATGTGGGTTTCCTCCGGGTGCTCCAGTTTCCTCCCACATTTTAAAGGCATGCATCTGGAGTGTTTCTCCCCGGGCCTCTACTGTTAAATAAATAAATGTAGTCCTTATTGAGGAAACGCCATTACTGTTTTAGAAATAGTACTTCCAGAGGGTCAGCTAATGTTGTGCCTTTTTAGAATACTTAAAAACACATATGACTCCAAGCCATGTAAACAGCTACTTAAGCTTTTTTTCAATCTGTTGACTTTTAAGCACATTAATTTAGGTAGCCACATACTAGTTTACCTGTGCTAAGAAACAGTTTCTAAGAACAGACTACAAAATGTTTAACAGTAGGAAGACTAGAATGACAGGATGTGTGAAGAACATACTTGAAAACTGCTATGATCCTCTGGATTTCATTACAAACTTTGTCAACATATGATTGCAGATTGTGTCCAATTGTCACCCTCCTGTGACTGCATAGGAAATACTAGCACACATTGTCCAAAATCTTAAGTCATAGAGAATGATTCCACAGTTTCATTCTAGCTGAAAGGGTCAAAGTACCTTGTCCTTTGGGTGTGCATCATGGGTCCCTGTACCTTCTTCTATTCCATTAAGTCATGGCAAAAAGGTCTCCTATTTCACTGTCAATCAGGAAGAATAAATGAAAACATACCTGCACACATGCTTGATTATCTGCCCACCAAATAAAAAAGCTAGGCTATACAGAGTATGTTTTTGCAGCCACTTCCAGATCCAGGAAGTGGGTATTGGATGTCTGTCATTAGTTTTCATAATTAGTCTTCAAACAGAGCAAGAAATCTCAGCACTAACTGACAAATTCAGATAGCAACATGTCTCACCTTAGCAAGGTACAGTTATCATCAACAAACTTCTTTAATCTTGAAGCATCCAAGTTCTCATCAACAAATTCACAATTTGAAGAATGCAGCCTTTTCTGCTTAAAAGAGTTTGAACATTCTCAGCAATTAGATGAGAGCTGTCTGTTATTCCCTCTGTCTTTATCTGATTTCCTTTTATATTTGCATCAATTTGTTTATTAATTTTGTTGTACAACTTACATTTTATTTATTTACTTTTTGTTTGACTATTTTGTTTATTTCATTGTCTCTCTCTTTGTCACTCTCTATCCTATCTGTGGACTGCAAAATGACTGGACTTTTGGAACTTTTTCAGTCATGATCTACTAAATCTGAATTTGAACTGGTTGGGGAAGTGAGAAGATTGTTTTATGTCTGTGATGTAAGATTATTGATGATCAGCTGACCTTTAAGGACATGGTATGCACTCTTGTTAAATGTTACTTGTTACATATAAGAAATGTCTCCAGGGTTAAGCTTTTACTCTAAGTAGTGATCTTGAGATTGAGGTAATTGTTCATGCACAGATGTCCTCCAGAATGGATTAGTGCAATGTTTTCTGTCACAGCCTCTCTGTAGGTGATTAATGCCATCTTCAGCTTGGGCAGAATCTTGAAGCCCAGGTTTCAGCTAGAACTGCTGGTGATTTATATTACTCATGATCTTTTCTCTGTGTACTAATTTCAAGTAAGGTTTAAGACCAGCAAGAATGGGTTAAAACGTTAATGCTTGCTCTCAGCTGTAGTTTTTTAAAGGACCTGAGCAGCTGCAGTAGCATATTTTTGTTGTTTTCTGCTCAGCTGATTACAAGACTGCCCCAGTGAGTTTTCCTTCAAAATGCAGTTTAAAACTGTTTCCTTTGGCCAAGCCAAACAAATCCACAATAACTCACATTTTATTAGTTTTAATACCTTATTTATTACTTGCTGTTTAAATAATTTTAGAGGTAAATAAGGTGAATCACTATTTTAAGAGAATATGGTTTTATATTGGAACAGTTTTTTTATTCCAATAATACTAAGAATGAAGAAAATATGGTTGCTATACTTATTTGAGTTTGTGGGGCTGAAATCTATAATTAAAAAGTATATTTCCTGCAAAAATTGAATTGAAAGATGTATATCCATCTGGTAAGTTTATTACATAACAAATGTAACCTTAAAATTAATGAAATAATTCAAAGCTACAAGTCTGAGTCCTATATGAAGAGTTTACTGAATAAAAACTAAAGGTGGACTATAAATGATGAATGAAGGGTGTATCAGATAGCTTATTATGCAGTGCAGGAACAGTTCATAAACTGCATTTTGCTGGTTATCAGATCCTGGACTAAGTCATACCAAATTTTGATACGCAACAATTACAAATTCCAGAAACGCCTGCTCTGTAGTAATATTTGCATCTAATAGCTAACAGGATGAATCTTTAAAGTACTATATTTTAAGAATATGTAGCGTAGGGACAATGGGAAAAAAGAAGCCATGAGCAATGGAAGGTGAAGCTCAGGTTGGTCATGACAACATATTTCCGGACAACCTCCTTTGTGTTCAAGCAGAAAACCCTACTAAAAGTATAACAGTCTCCATCTGTTTTGCCAAATTTGCTTTAAAGAAGTTTGACAAGTTGCTTAATGATCAAAATGTATTAAAAGATAAGTACATGCTTAGTGCAATATTTACCAATCGTTTCTGTAAAATTATCCCTGTATTTCACACAGGAATAAGGCATGACTTAACTTTATTTCCCTTTATTTACAATAACCATGCTATTAATTAATCATTCTCATTGAGCACCATGATAACTTTCACAAAACTGCACATTACCTCAGTTAAGAATTAGTCACATTGTTCTTAACACCACATTCTTTATTAAATTTCATAGTTATGGCCCAAAAGTGTCACAGACCCCCTATGTGTTTTAGCCCCATTTTCCCTTGACTCTGTAGTGGTCCTAACAAAAAAAAAAGAAAAAAAAATACTGCATATATGACTTCTTGGAATTGCAGGTTTAGCCACTTCTGAAAAAAAAAACAGCATAGACGCAACTGTTGTGTATTGAAAGCACATTTCCCGGAACACAAACACACAGGTTCTATTAGTGTGAGCAATGTGTCACAAGTGAACACAGAACTCTCATATGAATGACAGAACATATGAACATAATAACTCTTGAAGACAGAGGCAGTGGTGAAAGAGTTCTTGCTAAAAGAAATCTTGTTCACAAAAGTTAGTAAAGGAACCACTGTGAATTGTTGAAGCCACTGTTTATAGCTAAAGCAAGAAAGGGTACATAGGAGAAATGCATACAAAGTAATTTATATGCCTCCCTTTATCAAGCTACCTTGATATATTATATAACAATAATCCCAGAAAAAAAAACAGAAATATATTTTTTACAGCCGGTCTGTAATAGTGTAATCAAGTCAACAATGAATACTTCATTAAAGGCAGATACATGTTAGGAGTTACTTCACATTGTTGTCAGATAAGTAGAAAATATTGAGTACAAACTCAAAATCAACCCCACTTCATTATATGTTGGATAGCAAATTGACTTACTGATAGAACCTACTCCATGAGAATGGTGAGCTCTGTCACCCTCAAGAAAACTTTCACTAAGAGTATCTCGCAGGCTTGCATCATAGACCCCATCATCTTCAATATCTACTTCTAGAAGATATAGTCAAATGCTGAGGGTCTGTAACTAATTATCTTTGCTGATGATTATAAACTGGAAGTAGTCATAAAATCACAGTCTGATACCCAAATTCTCCAACAAGGACTGCATCATTCCACCACTGGACATGTCAGACACTGATTCATCCTCAAATTAAAAACATGAAGTATTGTCAGATTTTGTAAAGGCTCTTTCCCGCTTCATACAACATTACCAGCACTCCCTTTAAAACAAACACTGTCATCAAAGACCTTTGTATCTATGTTGACAATGCTCTCCCCTTCAAACAACAAATACCTGCTATAGTGAGGAGGTCTTTCTACTTTACATGGCTAATACATTGAGTTATAACTTTTAGGGCTGAAGAGGTCTATGTTCTGCTATATTCATGCCTTATCAGGCCCAAAAAGAATTCAGTCCCCTTTGGGATGTATCTATCTTGATCATAAATCAGACTGAAAGACCTTATCATCTTCTGACCAAGAAAATTTCAGGCTTAGACAAAATATGCTATTCTGATAGACTAAAATCTCTTTTCTTATATTCTGCTTCCTACAGATTTCTGAGAGCAATCTTTGTTTAACCTACAGTGCTATGAATTTCCCTGTATTCTTTGCTTTTCTCAAACTCTGAAGACTAACAGGCTGTCCAACACCTTCCCTAAAATTATCACTCTCCATCAATACATAATAATAACAACCGTTGTCATGAAAGGTTTATAACACAGTGAATCCTTTGTCTACTGAATAGGGTACTACTGTACATCAAACAAAGCAAATTGTTACCTACCTTTAAAACTAGGCTGGATAACTAGACATGAAACCATCAATTTATACATAGAGTTTAATGTGGTGATCCTCTAACTCAGGGATCTTAATAAGCATTATTCAAGTCTGCGTGATGGGGATAAGCTTCTTTTTTAACACTTTTATTAAATTATTATTTAAAACAAAAGCAAACAGACATTAACAGAAAAGAAAACAAACCATTTTAACATGTTTCCATTTAAATACAATACACATCGCATATATTTTCTTTCCTACTATCATCAGTCCAACATTACAAAAATTTCTGAATTCTTGCCTTCCCTTTAACTTCACCCCTCCTACTCTTTAACATTATTATATATGTATTGTTCCCACAGTTTCCATTTACTTCTGTGCCATTTGCTCCTTCTCTTTTCTACAGATCCCTCTTCCAGTTCTTTTATCTCTTTTATCATATTCAGTACCTCAAATACAGTTGGTGTAGACTTTGATTTCCATTTTCTAGTAATTGCTATTTTGGAGGCCAACATCATTAAACTTAATAAGGCCTTACTATGTTTAGGTAATTCAGATTCTGTATCCCAGCTCCGAAGAATCATTGTCTTACTTACAGCAATTTCCTCACACAATATTTCAGATACTCTGTAGGGAATTTTTAAAATCTGCCAAATCATTACACTCCCAAAACATTTTCCCAGTTACCTCTTTCTTCTGCATCAAATCTCCAACATTTGCTATCTGAGGAAAAATTATTTAAAGTCTGCTTGGAGTATAAAAATACTTATGCAAATACTTCCAAGCAAAGATCCCAAACCTTCTGGACTTGTTTGCATACTTGGCAGCCATACATATGTCTTCCTGTTGTTTTCATGTAATTGTTTCTCCAGTCTCTCTTCCCAATCTTTTCTATCCTCCACTGACTGACTGTTATAGTTATCATGCAATATTGCCTATTCTCTCCTAATTATCCTTTTTTTAAAAGCTGCATCTGTTTTAGATTCAACTGAAAACTCCACCAGAGCAGGTCTTTTACTTAAAATTCCTTTTCTGTTTGCCTGTACTCTGAGATCAAGCTCTAGTAAGAAAGGCAGTCTCTGGTCTGCAATCCAAATGTTTTCTTGGCCTCATCCCACTCTATTACCGTTCCTGATTGAGTTATTTGCACCCAGCATCTTGGTTCCTTTAAAAGATTTCTCTGGTAAATTCCGTCCCTCTTGTCTATTTTCCATACCCCTACTTGCAATCATCCCTATTAGCAAAATCTCCTTTCTTCATTCTTATAATGGCTTAGTTCATAGAATACTTCCTGTTACTTTGTGAATATAATATTATGTATGATTGTTATCCTCCTTAATGATCTGCATCTAAAATCCCTCTCTCTGTATTTCTTGAACTTTCCCCTTGCTTATCATCAACCCTTTCCACTTTGAATTATAACCTCCTGCTTGGGTTATCCATATGAGCTTAACACAAAAGGTTTTAACACTCAAAATGAAATAACTTTCACAAATAATAAAAACACTAAAAGAGTACTTTTCCATAAGGGAAATTACTGCACTACCTAACGTGGGGGCTGGACACTGCCACACCCCCGATACTTATATATAACTAAAAGATCACTATATCTCAGCAGAAAAAGAAAGATCCCTAAGATATAACAATCTTTATCTTGAAGGGCAAAACCCTGAAAACACCCATTAATGATCATTCATTAGAACATTGCTTTCCTTCCTTGATAACTTAGAGCAAAAGAGACTACTGACACTGATGTTTGTGAAAGAGATACCTTTGTTATCCATGGACATCTTCTTAGGGAAGTAGTGCAATCCCATATTTTTCAGGCAGTGACAACTGTCAACACTGGAACCACTTCACGTTTTCAGATATTTGTAAATTTACATGATTAGTCACATATATTTTCTGATATATTTTCTAGTTCAGAACATCTTAACAAATTCATAGCATGCTGGAATTCAGAGCATTCCTCTGAGATTTAACTTAATATTTTACTGGAGTGTTTGCACTCATAGAAAGATGCAACATATTTTATTGGGTACCTCAGGGAATGGACTGGCTTTCAACTCTTTCAAGGTTATGTTGGTATGACTGTTCTACTAAAGAATCTTGGAAAAATATATGGTAGACTTGCCCAAAGATATACTCTTGGTGGAGCATGGCTCCATCCATCCAAATTTTCACAGCATAACTGACTTTTCAGGTCTATATCAGAACACCAAAAGTTCACAATTTCGAATGTTCTTACATCGACCCCTAATCAGCGAATGCTGACAACATTGCACATTCAGAACAGCAAATTTTTTCCTAGGAAAAAATTTGCTGTTCCAAAACACATACACACAACACAAGCACACCAAACAAACAGCAATCCACACACATACACCCAAAATCTTGCAGCTAACCCTACACTAAACTGTACAAACACCACTAACTATCCACTTACCTTAACCCAAGCCCTAACCCTAAGGTCCGTCACTATCGCACACTCACCTCACCAGCGCCCTAACCCTAACTCACCTAACCCGCCCTAACCCTCACGTCTACACAATCGCACACATACCTCGCTCATGCCCTAACCCTAACTCATCTCACCCACGCCCAATCGCACACTTACCTGAACCCGACCCGTAACTTTCCGCCACAGCACTGAAAATAGCAAAATGACAGAAATGGACAACTGAATTCTTTCCCTAGGAAAAAATTTGGTTATCTGTTGTTTCGCTATTTTCAGCGTTCACTGACTAGGGGTCGATATAAGACCATTCGAAAGAATGAACTTTCGGTGTTCTGATATAGACCCGACTTTTCTAGTGACCTCATGAACAGCCACTACCATCCACAGAGTTTACTATGTAAAGGGGAAGGGGTAAATAGAAGTGGATTGCCAGGCCTTTCCTTTGAATTACACACGAATGTACACACACCTATGGGCAATTGAGAAGTCACCAATGTGCCTACTGCATGACTTTGGATTGCTCTGTTAAATACAAATATTGGATTTTAGGCTTAGTAGATTTTTATCAAAAGAAAAGATTAAAGGTGTTTTATCTTACAGTTCTAGTTACCAAAAGATTTTTTTTAAATCGAAAGGGAACCAGTCTGCTCCTTATCCTACTGGTAGTCATATTTTTTCTGAGGCCATGTCTTCTGAAAAATCATAATGAAATGTAGCAAGAAAGAAGTAGGTGGTGTGACTGGATAAAGGAAGTTGTAAATTTCTAATGCAGTAATATGTAAATACATAATTTGCAAATTTAATAAAACATAGTTTTCGAAAGTACTATATAAATTACAAATCACAATATAGTAGAATGTTAACGTCTCAAGAAACTAAAGTCACAGTTTGGTTATAATTTAAACATTTCAACCTTCACCAAAGGCCTATACAAATAATATCTTCATGTAGGCCTTGAAGCAAAATAATATGGTGCAGTGTGTTAGCTGATTAGGAAGATAATTCTATAGTGTAGAAGCCGTGACACAAAATGTGTTCAGTTCCACAATGGTTAAATGTATACTAGCGATATCTACCTGTATTGTGCCAGCAGGTCAAAGGGCCCTGTTCAAGTGGCAAATTCACTATACATCCTTAAGGTAGAAATTTGCTATACATCTTTAAGGTAGAAATTCGCTATACATCTTTAAGGTAGAAATTCACTATACATCTTTAAGGTAGAAATTCGCTATACATCTTTAAGGTAGATGGTGTGTGGCATTCAAAGATGTATAAATCATTGGACAGGCTCCCCAGTAGATTAGCTGGTGCATCAATAACATACACAATGCCTGAAGTGCAGGCAAAACATTGAACAAATTCATGAATACCACTAAGTAGTCTGGCTGCCACATTCTGCACTATTTGACTTTGATGGAAATGGAGATCTGCCAGCAATAGCCCTAGATGAAGGACACTGCAGTAGTCCAACCTTGATGAAACAATGTCACAGACCAGTGTTTTCACATCCTCCCTCAACATTATGATCTTAATATGGTCAGTATTTTAGGTGGTAAAAAGACAGTTTAAACAAGAGATAATATCTAGTCTTTAAAAGAAATACCATAATCCAAACAAGAGCATCAATTTTCAGTATATGACTCTATACTTCTCAGAATGACTGTTAGACCCTAAGCGGTGGAACTGATACTTTGATGATGTCTCTACCATTAAGACCCTTTTTAATCTTCATTGGGCTTAAGCACAGCCGTTTTTCAGAGGTTGAACTATTGAGTTTATTCAGACATTCTTTGTCCTAAATGGATCAAGGAAATGTGGCAACAGGAAATACAGAATTAGGTTTCATCTCCATAGCAGTTGAACCTCAATACATATCTTATAAAGATTGTTCCCAAAGGAAGTACAGAAATAGTAAAATAAACTGGGACAGAAGTGAAACATGTAGGAGATTTCATTTACCAGAACATATTGATCCAGATCGCCATGCTATATGTGATCTGAGATAACTCTATACTGTTTCTAAGAGTCCAGATAGAGAGACAGAGACAGTTCAGACATTCATTAGGCATCATATGGTCTTCCATGTCAAATTCCATGTCATATTCTGCTAAACAATCAATTAAGAAGGTCATTTTACATAGCTTCTGGTTTCACAGTCTCAGGTTGTAATTAATTACCTTTCTCAGGGCCAGTTCAGTGCTATAGGACCATTGCAAACAAGACAGAAATTCATCCAAGGCATTCTGGGCCATCAAATGGGCATCGGAATGTTCAAGTCTCCCAACACCTAATTCATCCAAGGCATTCTGGGCCATCAAATGGGCATCAGAATGCTCAAGTCTCCCAGCACCTTCTCAATCAGCTTACCAAAAAGGGTGGGTCAGTTAATATAGGAAAACTGTTCATCCAGTCATAACTGCCAGCTTAGGACTGCTGCAACAAAGGTAGAATTAAGTTTTCCTTAAATGTAACTAAGAAGATTCCACACCTCAATGATAAATTAATGAGTGACCAAACTAGTATACAAAGATAGTCAAAATAGCCACATTTTGTGGAACTAGGGCAATATCCACAACAATGGGGAGGAGAAACATGGCCAGTCTAACAGTGTCAGGTAATTCAACTTGTGTATGCCTATGCCATGGAAGATCAGGCCAAACAGGTGGAACAACTGTATAAATAGTAGAAGAGGGAGAAATGGCTGAAAAGGTCATCCACAGATTGGCATTTTTTGTGAATTAGACCATGTTATTGCTGCATTCTAGTTTTGAAAAGTCTTTCATATTGCAAGACATGTGCTGCATAGATTATTCAGAGGGTGAAGAACATGGGGTGTTTTACTTGCAGATGTAGAGATTTATGTAGGCAAACATTTAGTCATTTTTTTAATCTTGGACTGGCAAACAAGACACCTCTAAACCATGTAGTTTGTTATATTGTCCAGACAATGGCCCATCATCCAGTTAATCTCCAGTCAGTGATCTTTCCTACTGAGCATGTACAGCTCTTATTCCAATCATCTTGGATACTCCTGTATGATTTGCTATGTTCCCCCTTTCTCACTGATGTGTACCCATGACCATGCCATTAGTATGTGTAAGTAACAGGGAGATGAAGCTTATCACATGAGCGTTTCTTAATGTTTTTGGATTGTTAGCTGCAGTTTTTATGGCTGTGTTGTTTGAGAAGTTTCATTCATTTAGTTTGCTGGTAGTAGGTTACATATCATGTTTACACAGGAGCACATCTTTGAAGATAAAGCTGCAAGGACAATGCTAACCTATTCAGACCACCAGGTCACATGCGCAGACTTTTTTAATACAGGTGCACTTAAAGAACTACCCTTTTTTATTATTTTGAACTATGTTGTTTGTGAGAAGCTAGGTATAGTAAAATCAATTCAAAGGGCCAAACCTACAGTCATAGATACATCTCTGATATTCTAAAGTACATTAATAATAACATCTTGCATAACTATGCTGACTTATTTACAAGTTTAGGAAGCTTGCCAGAAGAATATCACTCACAAGTAAATGCTGATACACTGCTAATGATCTGAAGAGAACAGAAAGCTTAGTTGCCATTAAGACACATTTACAGTCAAAAGACTGGGACAATAATATGAACATAGTTATCAGGAAAGAAAGTATTATCATCTGTACTCCTCGACAAGATCAAAATAAAGTGATTAAAATATTGTATTATCTTCTGTTTACTTTTGAATAAGTGGTGTCAATAATGCCTTATGCTAAGCTCTTTTCTATAATGGATGAGTTTTGGCAGATAACTCTACAGACAGAAAGTTCCAGACTGGGTATATTTAATACACATTTAGGAAGATATCGATTCCTTACACTTTTGTTTAGCATTTTGTCAGCATTAGAGGTGTTTCAAAGCGCTCTCCAAGCAGTTCCAGATATCAACATGGAAGATGTTGTAAACATATTTGATTATCTGTTACTGGGACCATGCATAAGACAAACATGACAAAAGATGGATAAAATAGTTGACTGGATTAAGAAACCATAATTTCAAGTTAAAATGCAGCACATATAAACTAAGACTTACAAGTCTGAAAATAATGGGCTACATCCTAATATGAGAGAGACTAAAACCTGATTCATAAAAGATGAACAAGTGAGCAAATATCACAACTGGAAGACAAATAGGAATTTAAGAAGGTTTCTAGGAATAATGTAGTATTTTGCTAAGACTGCACCAAATATTTCTGCAATAGCTCTACCTCTAAGAGAGTGGGTAGACCAAACTTTAGTCTATAAACAGAGACATGTAAGGAAATGTGTTTTAAAATGCTCAGTAAAGTAATTGTGGACCCTCCAAAATTAAAATATTATAAGTCAATTGGTTTCAAGTTGTTGCCAGGCAGAATGGTATAGAAATTGTGATCATACAGGAAAACAAAATCAACTGCTAATGGGGCAGGAGCATTTATACATGCATAAAAGAGATAAGCTCAGATAAAAAATAAACTTTTAGTAATAGTGCTGTGGATGTAAGACATTCCAGGAATATGTCTATGGTAAAGATGTTCAGATAAAAGTAGACCACAGGCCCATGCAGAGCATTTATAAAGTCTTTGTACAACTTTCTTCCAAATTACAGATGATATTACTTAATCTGCAGAAATATGATCTGAAAGTGAAACTTAAATCAGCCAATGATGATATATGGTAGATAGAATGAGTTGAGCATAAGTAGGCCACACAAGTATTGATATATAGTAGAACGAATGAGTAAGGCATATTTTCAAAGGATTCACAAAGATCTGATAGAAAAATAATTATTTTGATAATAACACAATGACAGAAGGAAAATGTAAAATAATTTCAGAGCTATATTTATGTTGACTTAGAAATATAGTAACTATAAGACGTCATAATGAAAGGTTGTGCATATATTATATCAACTGGAGGAATTCAGTGGCACAACCATTTGTTTCATCGTCAGCTTACATACTGAAATACAAATAAATTCAACCATATACGGGACTGTAGCACTGGAGAACTATCACTGAACTATTATAGATCATCAGGACCACTACTTAATAGTTGCTGAATGGACAGAAATCTGCAATTTGTTTATTCATCTAGGACTTTGAGATAGCAGGCTTTTTGCTTTGCTTTTAGCTATTGATGTCCAATATATCATTCCCACTCTGTGAGTTTACAGCAGCCTGATGACCATTTCACCATGAGTTAAACAATGCAGTAAGCATCTTTTGAAGAGAGCTGTTTACCTTTTCACTCTGTGAACTGTGTTTTTTCCTCCTCCACACACTTGATCATCTGAGGTCAATAAGCCCAGAAAAGAGAGAGTAAATGTATTTCTTTTTTGCAGAGCTGTTGTGATTTTGGAAGCAGTCTATTTAGAGATCAAGGTGTGAGGGCAGAACCTCAACAATGGAGGACACAGCAGGTAGAACCTTCTTGCAAAAATGTCTGAAATGATCTCTTTCTGTTTCAGTATTGAAATAACCATGTGGGAGTTGGGATACTGTGGTTGGTAGGATGACTCTTAGTAAGACAGATTTCAGTAGAACCAAGTAAATCAGAATTTTCACATGGAACTTGGACAGACTTCATTCTGGTGATAAGTACAGCTGTGGTTTAATCTCTGTTAAGACCGTGTCTAGGGTGATGCATAACAAAAGAGCATCTTTGAATTGTGGCTACTAGACAGGGGCCATCATTTTTTTATCCAGCCAAAAGTGGTGATAAAAGACACAGCCACAGTTTGTAACAAATCATGAATGGTGCATTTTTATTCCTAATAGATGTGGTATTATATAATACCACTGTAATCAGAGATACATTAACTGAGAGGGTTCCTCAGTTAGATTTGTTTTCCTGTCTATTAACACTAGGTAACTCAGAAATCTCCCAGATTTCAAGTAAATTGCAAGACATTTTCTGGAAGTCAGCAGGGCCTACATCATCTCTTCCCTGACATCCTTCAGGTATAAAACACCCCTTCTAAGTTTCCACATTCAGAATCCTATATGGAATAGTACAAGGTGGAGCCCAAAATGACAGCGGGCAGGAATGAATAAAGAGAAATGGTTGTGCATCTCTCCCAATCCATGCATCAGCTAAAGAATTACAAATTGCTATGCATAGAGCTTATTACACATTACTAATGGAAGTCATAATATCAGAATTCTCCAAGAAAGAAGAAAAAATAATGCTAAATAAACAGAACTGTAAAATATGGTCATTAATATGCACTGAAGTAAACTCAAACTTAGATATGGAATTAAAACACTAATCTACTCTACACATCAGCTATACATTTTCAGGTTTCCTCTCCTGAGCAATAAAATAATGTACAACTCAGAAGGAACCCTTACACTCTCCCTGGCTAAAGCTAGGCTACAGCATATCAAAGCTTGTTTAAATGCTTAACTGATTCTGCAATCTAACTTACCCTCATTATAGTTTCAATAAATATTGTTATTTACATTCTAATTACCTTCAGATGCAGACTATAACAGACAAATCAGAAAGTAACTTTTAAAGCAAAAGATTACTTTAACTATGTACCTTAAAGGGAAAAATGTATGTATAGAACAAAGTAATGCAAACAATGGATTGCATATGTTCTTCAACTAGTGTTTGTTAATTTCAAACTCAAAGTAGAGCTCTTACTTTCACAATCTTTACAGAGGCTGCTATTAGAAGATTATCTAAATCCATTCCCTAGTGTAGGATGATATTCCAAAATTACTATCCAGACTTTTTTTGTTGTTGTGTCTTTCGGCTTTTCCCAGTTAGGGGTCGCCACAGCGGAACTCCGGTCCGCTAATGATTGGTAGTTGATTTTTGCGTGCCGAGTTACCAGCCCTGACACACAACCTTCAACGAAGGTACGCCCATTCACGCATGTTTCCACGGAGAAGACGCTCTAGCTGAGAATCAAACGAGACAGCGTCTTACTGTGAGGCGACAATGCTACCGCAGCACCACCACCGCGGGAAAAGTACTATCCAGACTGAAAGGTTTAAAAGCATAAATCAGGGCTGTAAACTCAGTTGGTCAATCAAAAATGGCTATATTAGTAAATAATTAACAATTACCTTCTATCTTGGAATTTTCCATCATATTAAAAATTAATAATAAGGGCATTGCCTCTAGGTCCAAAGAGGCCATTATCCCACTCTACTCTGCCCTTATTAGACCAATCATACAGTACAATGATCCCTTTGGTATGTACCTGACCAGGTATTTACAGCAACTAGAGCAACCTCAAAGGTTCCTTACAAAAACAGTACAAGGTTTAACAAACCTGCTTTATGCAGAGTGCCTTAAAGCCCTCTTCCTCGACTCAGTCTCCTGTAGATTGTTGAGGGGTGAGCTATGCCTGGCTTACAAAGCATCTGCAAACCCACACTTATGAATCTCCTACATATTTGTAAATCAAAGAGTACCAGAAATACAAGGTCTAGGGACCTGAATTTTGTCTGACTTAAACAGAACATGGAGAGACAGATATGTGCCCCAGAGACTGCCCTTCCTATGGAATAGGCTTCCCATCCATGTGAAGCTGAGTTCATCTATTACCCAGTTTAAGTACAATTTAGACAGGTGGATGGGAAATAAGAAATTTACACAGGGCCTGGCACCCATGTCCCTCTAGGTCTTTGGACCTAGAGGCAATGCCCTTTTTATTAAATACCTGGCCCTCAATGTCCTGTTTGGATACAGGACATCATTATTCTTTTGGGAAAATTTGGCTAGGTTTAGAAAGGCTCCCCAAGTCATTAGTCTAGTAAAAGTCTATGAACCTATGAATCAATTAATCAATGACACATGTAAGCATTGAATCCAAAGCTGTAATCAGCCAGAAACATAACAGCAAAAGTAGGGCTGAACAAAGATGAAAGCTCACATGCAGAAAAATAAAGTCAAATAATTGAAACCACTCAGAAAGCAAAGTAGTACGAGTGTAAAAGATAACAGAAATTATTGAAGTATAACTTATCCCATGAAACAGTTACAAATCCTGTGTCAAATGCCAAACTGGAAAACTGACAAAACAGTTTGTAATACTAAATCTACTGTAAGCTAAATATACCGTGTACCGTGTACTGCATACAGTTGCATTTCTTTCAGGTGGGGTAAGCAAGCAGGCAAGCTGAGAAGCAAAAGGCAGTTACAGTGTTACTGTTTATGATGTTGAATTGTGAATGGTACTCAGTTCAACTGAACACTCATCCATTTGACATTGACACAATATGAACTTTGATTCAGATACCTATCAAATTAAGTGCATACCTCAGTACAGGAACATAACAGCTTGAAATACTACTACATTTTATATATATATATATATATATATATATATATATTTTTTTTTTTTTTTTAATTTATTTATCCTTTGTTAACTGGGCTAGTCCACTGGGATGGTGGTCCCTTTTTTGGGTCTATATTACAACATCAAAGTCTTAAAACTTTGATTATTATAATATCGAACCCTATGCACCAAACGCTGAAAATAGCGAAGCTGCAGAATATCAAATACTTTCCTAGGGAAAGTATTCAGTGGGCCGTTTCTGCAGCTTCGCTATTTCTTCAACTGTGGAGCGAAGGTTACGGACCGGGTTAAGGTAAGTGTGAGAACAGATCAGGTTAAGGTGAGTGTGTGATAATTAGGGACCTTAGGGTTAGGGAGCGGGTAAGGTGAGTCTGCGGTAGTTACGGACCTTAGGGTTACGGATGGGTTAAGGTAAATGGATAGCTAGTAGTGTATGTATGGTTTAGTGTAGGGTTTTGTGAAGTGAATGTGTATGGATCATTTATTTTGGTGTGCTTGTGTTGTGTGTATGTTTGTCGGAATAGCAAATTCTTTCCCTGGGAAAAAAGTTGCTATTCTGAGTGTTAGATGTTATAGTCTTTCGATCAAAATGGTTCGATATTATAACATTCAAAGTTTTAAGACATCGATGTTATAACATAGACCCCCTTTTTCAGTGGAGACCCAAGGAGAAAGCTCTGACAAAAAAATTAAAACAATAATAATTAAACAGTAACAATACAGTAATAAGAGCAGTGGCAAATGTTTACATTACAAGTAAAGTGAATATGTATACATAGCTACATATGTTCATGTCAGAAATGAAAGTTGGTATGTAGCAACATATTGTTCACATGATAGTAGAAAAATTAGGTTTGTAATATAAATTCTAAACCTACCACCCTAGAACACAAAAAAGGAAAAAAACTAAGGGTAATGCTGCTCAATGCCAGAAGTCTAAATCTCAAAATGCATGAACTCGAGGCCCTTCTCAGTATGGAGAACATCGATGTCTGTGCTGTGACAGAAACCTGGTTCAAGGCTCCTGAGAGCACCCCAGCGCTATCAGGTTTTACCTCATATCATGCGTTCCGGCCCCAAAATCCGGACAATACCAAGAAAGGAGGGGGGGTATCCATATTCATCAAGGACACCCACACCTCAAGACTGGTGGCAACGCACGATGCATCGGAGACCATCCAGGTGCAATTAACCATAGGCAAGACTGCTCTGCAAATTGTAGCATGTTACAGGCCACCCTCACAAACTCAGGAACCTCACATGGCCTTCCTGAAAACACTAGAGGGATAAATGTATCACCAAACACCATCATACTAGGTGACTTCAATTACCCTAATATAGACTGGGAACACTACTCAAGCCCAAACACCCTAGCCCAAAAGTTCCTGGAATTCATAAACTCAAATGCCATGGAACAACTAGTCACCATCCCCACAAGAGGAGATAACATACTTGATCTCATCATCACGAACATGGGAGCACAATGTTCAACACCGGAGGTGTACCCCTCACTGGTGAGATCAGACCACAAACTAATCTCGCTGGAGGTCCTCATCCCACCCCCACCTGAAATAAAAAAGACCACAGTAAAGAACTTCTCAAAAGCCGACTTCACACTTCTAAAGACTAGTGTGGTCTCCTTTAAGGCCCCCGAGCTGGCAGAAAACAGTACTCAAGCCGCTGAATCACTTACAAATGCCTTCTACCAGCACCTGCAGGACTGCATGGATAAGGCAATCCCAAGCAAAACAAAGACTCTTTGTACCAAAGGCAAGCGTCCAGTCTGGTGGACCCCAGCCATAAACAAACTCTACAACAAAAGGAGGAAGCTACTACAAGATAGAGCAAAATCCTTAAAAGGTAAGACACCCTTGATCACTATAAGTAAAAACTAAGAGCTCTCATAAAATCATCCAAAGCAAATTTCGAGAGAAAAATAGCTAAAGACTCAAAAGACAATCATAAGGCCTTCTTTAGCTATGTTAGAAACCTGGGAGGAAACTCCCAGATATGCTCAGAGCTAGTTCAAAATGATGTGAAGATTACTGATCCTACAGACATTGCCAACATACTGGCTGACAGGTTCAGTGCAAACTCCCCTCCCCAAAAGGAGAGATATCTATACCAAACTATTGCAGCCCCCAAACATCTCCAGCCCAAGTGAGAACTGCTCTCTCCAAAGCAAAAACACAGCATCCATGGGACCTGATGGTGTCCCCGGCTGTGTGCTCCATGAACTCAATGAGGAATTAAACCCACAGCTAGGACAGCTGTTTAATCAAAGTCTTACCTCTGGATACGCACCCAGGAGTGGCACTGCAACTGTGGTACCACTTCACAAAGGCGGTGCCTCCACCGACCCTGGAAATTACCGCCCATTAGCTTGACAAGCCTTATCTGCAAAGCCATGGAGAGGATCATAATGGACCTCATAAATAAAGACATAGGGAATTTGCAGACTTTGGATCCAACCCAGTTTGGCTTTGTCAAAGGCAGATCATGCCTTTTAAACTTGGTTGACTTTTTCAAACAGTCACCAAAGCCATTGATGAGGGAAAGGCAGTCCATACAGCCTACCTCGATCTGGCTAAGGCCTTCGATACAATACCCCACTCGGGTATCATTAAAAACTCATCAGCTTAAATGTCAACCCATACATCACAAGATGGGTTGCAAACTGGCTGAGTGACAGAACCCACAGGGTCAGAGTTGCTGGCGCCATGTCAGACTCAAAGCCTGTCACAAGTGGTGTCCCACAGGGCTCAGTCCTGGGCCCACTCTTGTTTGGCATCTACTTTTCCAAGTACAAGCAAACACAGGAGGGTTATGGCTGACAAAGTTTGCAGATGACTGCAAACTGGGTGCCATAGTAGAAAACACATCTGACACAGATATCCTTCAGAAGGGTCTCACAGAAACGGATAACTGGTGCCAGAGCCACGGCCTAAAGTTAAATGCCAAAAATGCATAGTCATACCCTTCGGGAAAAACAAGGTTACCCCTAGCTACCAAATAGGTGGCAATCCACTGAGCACAGAAGAAGTTATCAGGGACCTGGGGACCCAGGTTGATAGTAGTCTGTCATTCGACACCCATGTAGCTAAAGTAGTTAGTAAGACCTTCTACATTGCCCACCTTATCATGAAGGGATTCTCATCTAGATCAAGGGAGGTCATAGTCTCCCTTTACTCATCACTCATCAGACCAATGATTGAGTACAATGCCCCATTCGGAATGTATCTGACCCGACACTTGCAGCAGCTGGAGAGGCCACAAAAGTTCCTCACCAAAAGGATAAAGGGTCTCAAAATCTGTCCTATGCTGCCCGACTGAAAGAACTCCAGCTCTATTCAGTCGCCACCGCTTGCTCAGAGGTGACCTTTGCCTAACATACAAGGCCATGTCAAACCCAGATTTGATGAATATGCTTCACCTCAAAAATCTAGATCCATCAGAGCCACAAGGGCGGGAGACTTAAACCTTGACACGGCTATTAATAGGACGTGCTGGAAGGATAGATTCATCACCCAAAGACTCCCTATGCTGTGGAACAAAATCCCGGTACATGTGAGGCAGAGCACCTCGCTGGCCTTGTTCAAGAGAAATCTTGACCAATGGATGGGAGATCGCAGATATACCCCAGGGATTACCTCAGTGTCACTACTCGACAGAGGCACAGCAAAATAATGGGTATAGTTCTCCATACTAAAGGGGTGGCGTAAGCCACAAAACGATGGGCTAGGCTTGTAAATGCCCTCTGGCAGATAGCCTAGTATGAACCTATGAACCTATGAACCTATGAATTACAGATTGGTGCATCAGAAAAAAAAAATATATATATATATATATATATATATATATATATATATATATATATATATATATATGTGTGTGTGTGTGTGTGTGTGTGTGTGTGTGTGTAGACAGAGAGATAGAGAGATGCCAGCCTCATCAGCTTTAAAGTGATTACATGAACTTACTTAAATAGTAAAGAAAATAGTGTAAATACAGATTAAAATACGCATATGGTGGCACACACAGGGAAATAAAAGAAAAGGCAATAAAGTGGGTAGTATCTGTAGAGAAAAGTTTTAGCTCCAGATACCTATGTTCCCTGGCTATATCTTACTACTATAATACTATCCCTATCTTAACTTAAATGAATTAATAAATCATTTTCAAGTCTATATCATTTCCAGGTAGATACACCACACAGACAAGTCAAGATAGCTTTGACACATAGCAAAGCAGAGCATACAAATATATATACAAAGCTTTTCTCTTGCCCCTATTGTTCATCACGTTATATTGTCTTCCTTTTGATAGCTTCAATTTATACTCAAGAAAAACAAGTAGTTAGAGCAGTCCTTATTCCTGTCATAGCACAGTTTCTCAGGAACAAAAGCATAATCACATGAATCCTGCAACAACACAAACTGCCAGTACACATGCAAGTATGCTTCCTTCCCCTTGACTCCACCCTTGTGGCATAGTGATGTACAAGCCATTATATCCATCAGATACTGCAGTAATTGTGCTTTAAAAGGTAATTCCTGATTTTTCAACTCTGCTGTCTAATTTCCAAAGAAGTCAGTAAGTCTGGAGACCAAACACAATTCAAACAGTATTACATTCTTTTATATTCAAAAAGAGAAAAGTTACACATTCCTAAGCTGAAAGAACAAGTACACTGATTGCAGATGAATGAAAAAGAAGAGAAAGAGAACATTTATTTTATTTTTTTACTCAGTTTCCTTTAGCCTGACATTACCACAAGCATTACAATTCTCCCCTCTTAAGAATCTTAAGCAAGTCTTCTAGTGGCATCTCATGAAGACATGAAGTTTGAGACAAGCATGCAATTTGCTGGTACATAGCCCTATACCTTTTCTAGATAAACCATCTACGTTAATATTATCACTATCTCACTGACTGAATATCCATACTACAGGACTGCAAGGCTAAATTCCAGCTAAGAAGCTTTCCATTCTGTCCATTTGCTCTGTGTAGCCATTTAACGTGTTATGGTCAGTAATCATAATCAATGTTTTACCATACAGGTAAAGTTGTAACTTTTGCAAAACACAAACTATACCTAGACACTCCTTCTCTATGGCTGCATAAGACTCCTTCCTGTGTTGAAGTTTGTGGCTCAAGTACATGCTAGTATGCTCTGAGAAAGCTTAACTACATATAGCCCCAAACACATCCTTAGAAACATCTGCTTGTACAATGAATTCTTGACTCTAATCAGGATTGGCTAGAACAGGATCCAATAAGAACCTCTATGAGCATGTGGAACACTTGCTCATAAGCTGGTGTCCAGACAACTTTATCTGGTCAAGTTTTCCTTGTAAAGTTTGCGAGGGAGTAGTAGATATCATACTATGCTGGGTACCAACCTTCCTCTACTACCCTGCTGTGTCTAAGAATGCCCTTACCTTTTTTCTGGGTTGCAGGAGTAGGCCATGCCTAAATAATGTCAACTAGGTCAGATTCTGACCTAATCTTTTCATCACCCAGTATGTGACCCAGATAGGATACATCTGCCATAAACTCCTGATACTTATTTTCCTAGATAGTCATGTCTTTTGCAGATATGAGGAAGCATACCCCAGAGCTTATCAGTCACTGCAATGCACGTAGCAATCAATAGCATGAGACAGGAAAAGCTGTTAAATCCCTTACCCTAAAGGATGACAGCCATGAGTTCCTTGGCTGTTCCTTGAGTGTTACTGCCTCACGTGATATTCAAAGGATTCAGAGAAATGGGGGAAAGGAATGGGCCTAAAAGGGGAATGGGAAATGTGAGACAGGAGTTAAATAAAAGCACATTTGTTCAAAATTAGAATGGAACACTTTTCCATAGAACAGAAATTATGGAGCCATTTTACTGTAGAATGATCCAGGAATGACAAACACCACATAATTTACAGTGATTTATTAGCTTTGCTACCTCAAACAGCACTGCAATCTTCTTCAAGAGACTTCCCTCCCTCTCTGTGTTTCAATTGCCAAAAACTCCCTGCCAGTCACTAGCCGGAGTGAATGTATCCTGAAAAACAATACATAAGGGTATGTGAGCCTTGTGATCACAAGCAATCCTCCTTATTCCAACTTTTTTCTTGGATTGCCCCTTCCTTAAATTAATATCCATTAAAATCCAAAACATGGAAAAAAACAGGACAGGGACTGTATCTCCTTAAATCAATGGACAGTTTATATTTGGATGATATGTCTTACATGACATGTTTAGGAATTTCTGTTTTTGAAGAAATGTTTCTTACCTTGTTCTATCTTATGTGCCATTCCTAGAAATGGGTGCCTAGGTACTCAGTGTTTTCTTAGTTCCAAAATAAAATAAATACATAACATATGCTTCTTTGTACTTGGCTCATACTTTTCCACTGTACAGATTTTTGCAGAATGTCCAGAATTCTGCCTCATATTCTTGGTCTGTTTTTCATAAAATTGTGAATTTCTGGCAAATTAGTGGCAAATCATTAAAGACTGAAGTTAGAAAATAATGACAGGCATTTGAGTTTTAGACTTCATACCCTTCAGAAAAGTCATGCTAATGCAAAACCTGCTATTCTATCAACTTTCTAAGTTTGTAAGAGCAATATTTAAAAATTAGCCCTATTCCTGGGCCTTTGTCCCACTTTTATTCATGGCTTTGTCCAAATTTCTTGCTCAAAGAGGTTGAGAGGTATGACTTGGCTCCATTAAATCTAAACTGTCATACTGATAGCTTTTGCTCTGTGTTAGTTACAGAGTGGCATACTTTCCTTGTGTTCCTTCAGCAATGTCACTGGAGAAGTCATTAAGTAGTACATTTTCATCACTGCATCACAAAGAACTATATACTAGTAAGTCAGTACTCTTCTCAGAGTGGATTCCATGTGCTATGAATATGTTTTATGTTAGTTAGTCAGTTTGCTATCTAGGTTCATAGATTCATAGGTAGGTACTAGGATATTGGCCCTAGGGTCTATATAAGCCTAGCCAAAAAGGTACCCTGGCTTTTGCCACCCAAGAAAATTATTTTCCTGTGCCCCTGTCAAGCAGAACCACAGAGGTGATCCCCAGGGTGAATTTCCTATTTCCCATCCAATCATCAAGATTTTTATTGAAGAGTGCTAATGAGTTTGATATAGATAGGTAATTAGTTCCAGAGAATGGGAAGTCTCTGGGACAGGAATCTATCCCTCCAGCATGCTCTGTTTATTGTGGTGACACGGTTTAGGTCCCTAGAGCATGTAGCTTGGAGGAACTGGGATTTCTTTAGGTGGAGCATGTCCAACACTTCTGGGTTTGACATAGCTTTGTATGTTAGGCAGAGATCGCCTCTGAGTAGGTGATATGAGATGGAGTAAAGCTGGAGTTTTTTGAGACAGTCCATTTAGGGCATCTGTTTGAGGCTGGTAATCCTCTCTGTGAGGTATTCCTGCGGCCTTTCCAGTTGCTATAGATGTCTTGTGAGGTACATACCAAAAGGGCATTTTACTCAATAATGGGTCTAATGAGTGATGAGTAGAGGGGAACAATGACCTCTTTTTTCCTGGATGAGAAACCTTTTGTGATGAGGTGTGTCACGTAGAAGGATTTCCTGACTACTCTGGTGATGTGATTACCAAAGGAGATACTACTGTCCACCTGCATCCCAAGGTCTCTTATCACACTTTCGGTGTTAAGTAGACTACCACCTATGTGGTAGCTCATGGGTACAGAGTTTTTACCAAAGGGGATGACAATGCACTTTTTGGCATTGAGCTTGAGGCCATGGCTTTGACACCAGGCATCTGTCTCAGTGAGGCCCTTTTGTAGGATGTCCACATCGTTAGGAATTTCAATTATGGCTCCTAGTTTGCAATCATCTGCGAACTTCATTAGCCAAAGACCTTCTGTGTTAGTCTGCACTTCAGAAAAGTAGATACCAAACAGGAGAGGACCCAGGACTGAACCCTGCGGTACTCCACTTGTCACTCGTCTGAAGTCGGATTTGGAGTCTGCTACTTTCACAGTGTGGGTTCTGTCAGTGAGCCAGCTGGCATCCCATCTTGTGACATTGGGATTTATACCTAATTTAGTGAGTTTATCTATAATTCCAGAGTGGGGGATGGTGTTAAAAGCCTTGTTGAGATCTAGATAGGCTGTGTAAACCACCTTACCTTCGTCTACGAATTTGGTGACTGCTTCAAAGAAGTCTATCAGATTTAGGAGACATGATCTGCCTTTTACAAACCCAAACTGGGTAGGGTCCAGAGTTTGGAGATTACCAATGTCTTTGTTTATAAGTTCCATGATGATACGCTCCAAGGCCTTGCAGACGAGTCTCATTAGGCTAATGGGGCGGTAGTTCCCGGGGTCAGTGGTAGCTCCCCCTTTGTTGAGTGGGATAACTGTCACTGAGTGCCATTCAGTGGGCACAAAGCCTGAGGTGAGGCTATGATTGAACATGGTGCTTAGGTGGGGTGCCAGTTCATTCTGCAGTCCGTGTAGAATGCAGCCTGAGATGTTGTCAGGTCCCATGGATGCTGTGTTCTTGGCTTTGGAGAGTGTGTTTTTTACCTGTGCAGCCATGATTGCAGGAACTTTGCATTCTTCTGGTATAGAGATGGGCCCTTTAGTGGGTGAGAGGGGGGTAAAGTTAGCACTGAATCTATCTACCAGGATGTTGGTAATATCAGTTGGTTCTGTATATTTAGTGCCATTGTGCTGTAACTCAGAGCAGATCTGAGTGTTGCCATTGAGAGTCTTGACATAGCTATAGAATGCTTTGTGGTTGTCTTTGGAATCAGTGGCAATTTTGTTTTCGTAACTAGCTTTGGAGGATTTTATGAGGGATCTCAACTTCTTACTGAGGCTGACCAGGGAGTTCCTCCAGTCATGAGATTTTACTCTTTTTTGCAACAGTTTCTGTCTTCCTTCTGTTGTAGAGTTTGTTTATGGTAGGGGGCCACCAGATTGGCTTCCTTTTTTTGGAGGATAGCATCTTGGTTCTGTTAGGGATAGCATGATCCATGCACTCATGTAAGTGCTTATAAAGTGCATTTTGTAGGATTCAGCAGTTTTACCTCTATTGTCTGTCTGCATGGGTGTTGTGAAGTTTGCCACTTCTGTCTTAAGAAGCATGAAGTTGGCTTTGGAGAAATTTTTTACGGTGGTTTCCCTAATGGGGGTGGGGGCAGGATGTGGATGTATAGGGTGATTAGCTTGTGGTAGGATCTGACCAATGAGGAATTGACCTCTGGTGTGAAACACTGGTCGCCCATGTTGGTAATGACCAGGTCTAGGATATTGCTGCCCCTAGTGGTGGTGTGGATAAGTTGATCCAAGACATTGGAATTTATGAATTCCAGAAAATGTTGAGCAAAAGAGTTGGTACATGAGCAGTTTTCCCAGTTAATGGTGGGGTAGTTGAAATCACCCATTATTAGAGTGTTTTGGGTTGTACCCTAATATTTTCCAGTGTATCAAGAAATGAGGAGTGGGAATCCTGGGGTATGGTGGGGGATCTGTAGCAAGTCACAATTTGGATTGCAGTCTTGCACAGAGTTAATTGCACTTGGATAATCTCGGATGCATTATGCTGAGCAACTAACCTGGTGGTGTGGATATCCTTAATGAATATGGACATGCCTCCGCCTTTAGTGTTTCGGTCCAGTTTAGGTGGCCTAAAGGTGTGGTATGAATTATAGCCTGGTAATGCAGGGGTGCTCTCTAGAGCCTTGAACCAGGTCTCTGTCACTGCACAGATGCCGATGTTCTCCATTTTAAGGAGTGTCTCGAGTGAATGTATTTTGAGGTTTATACTTCTAGCATTGAGTAGCATTGCCCTAAGATTTTTCTTGCTTGTACCTGTTACGATGGTGAATTTGTCATTTGAACCTTGCCTAAAAAAGGCGCTATAGGGGTGGCAAGAGCCTTAGTCAGTATACGGAATCCCAAAGGCAACAGGTGCAGGTTATCTCTGGCAAAGCATCATGGTCTGTCGATCATGTCATCCCAAGCAGACAGATACTGGTTCCCCTTACAATGACAGCAGAAGCTTAGCCAATTGTTGAAGTCAATCATTTTGTCCTTATACCGTGGTATCATTCTGGGTAATGGCAGGATGCTACTCAGGGCTAGGGTCATACCTGCCTCATCTACAAGATCAGAGAGCTCATCCATGTCTCTTTTCATGTAGTCCAGGGAGGTACGTCTCAGGTCATTCACACCAACATGGACAATGACAGTCATATTTGTACTTGTTGTGTAGTGACCTGAGTGCATGCATTATGTGACTGATCCTGGCACCCGACAGGCAGCTGACAGTAACTTTTTCCTTGTTTAGCCTGGTGAGTGGAACATCAGTGTGCCTGACTATATAGTCACCTATGACTCGGCCAGCATTTATAGAGGTATAATGCATTGTAAGGTCTGACAACTTGCAGGATGTGGGTGATGGTAAGACACAATGTAAGGGGCAAAATAAGTCCATATGTAGTGCATGCTTATGAGTTCATACTAACATGAAAATGAGAAACTCAAAACAAAAGAGACATAGAGAGTATTTGAATGACAATACCCAGAATAGTTAATGGTTGACTGATTCAGAAATACATGAAATAGGTGTGCTGCACCATGGCATATGCCAGTTTGTACATTGACAATTGTCATGTGTGTGACAGGGAAGTTGCTAGGATTATCAGCAGCAGCTCACAGCAGCATGTCTTATCTGTCACTATAAGAACCAGTACTAACAATGTCATACATTATTGTCATTCATGTCAATGAATGAGGTACAGAAAGCACCTCTGAGAAACCAGTGGATCAGGTGCCATCTCCACGTGGACAGGGAGCATGTAAAGGCATTAGGCGAACTGTGCCACCCACAAGCACAAGAACGGAGGTGGATGTGTTGCATGCCCATTCCTATGGATACTTTGTATGCATAGCTTTAACCATCTTAGCTACAGGGACTTTTTGGTGGTCTACTCAGGACACATTAGGGATATCACAGGTATTATCCTAACAAATCCTAGACCAGTTCCTCAGCATTACACTACAACATGTGCAGGAGCATATCGGGCTCTCCAGGAATGAAGTGGAGATAATCTGCACCACACAGGTATTTTATTCTGACTAATTTGCCTCAGGTCTTGAAAGCCATAGACTGCACACACATTACCACCAAAGTTCCATCTGGTCCAGAGATATGCTGATGCATCATCAAAAATGGCTTTTACCACATGAAATGCAATGTGATCTGTAATATCCAGGTCATTACTTATGAAGTGTCCACGCACCACTCAGGAATTTCCTGTGATTCACACATCTGGCATGTGTCTATCTAAATCAAAGGTTTCAGAGAGAGGATTCCCCAAAAAATTACATCTGGATGGCAGCAGATGCACAAACATGCTAGACTGACATCTATACACAGAGGTACAATGGAAGCAGGAAGCTGGCAAAACATAATATATTGTTTATTGTACGTTCTGCAAATATGCACTACAGATCTGGCTAATGCCCCTCTTCCACAACTCCCAGACCATGCAAGAAATGGCTTAAATGATAGCCCATGCAGAAATGCAAATTATAGTAAGCGTGTCTTCAGTGTACTAAAGGGATGAGTCTGTTGTCTAGACATTAGGAGGGTCACTACAATACAATACAGACATCTACATCAAGATTTTGTGTGTGCAATACTGCACAACACAGCTTTGCACAGACAGATAGAGAAGAAGGTAAACATCTTCGCAAGGCCTTTTATACCAATCTTTGCAGCAACAGAAGCGCAAAGTGGCAATTCAGAGGAAGAGCTTAAAGCAGCAGTTCCACGGTCAAGACAGGTGTGGGTACAACACATTCCAGCAGTGGCAAAGAGGTGGTATGTGGTCCACACCTATGGATCCTGACACGGATAACACAGAATAAAATAACAAAAGCTTTATCATACTCTGGCTATGCAGAGCAGTGCAGGAACTAGTCACTCTTTGCGGCCTACATCACCATACACATACAGATTGGGGCTCGGCAGGACAAAGTTATCATCACTTGCAGAGGTGAGATGGCACAGTGACAAGTTTTTATTTATTTTTATTTTATTTGACATTTCTTGGCCAGGTTAGTCCGACTGAGCCAAAGCTCTTTTTCAGAGGAGGCCTGGGGAGAAAAGCTCCATGAATATTGCTGACGTAGAACAACAAAACCACTCAGATACAGAAAAATAAGAAATAATTACAGCTAATAACTAGTACATGATTAAATCTCCTAGATTAGTTACATTCCACATATTAATATCAGTCTGCACAATCACTTCAGAGGGAAGTAGCCAGTGTACTTCCTTAGGACTCAAGTAAATCATTAACAGTTGTACTAGCAAAGTATTAGTCAAGACCAAGTTAGGTCTGGCTCAATGTACTGTTTAGAAGTAGAGATAGAAGAGAGAAAGGACATTAGGTAAGAGAGAGGTGTATAGTTGGGAGATGCCAGTCAAGGTTGGTAGTTACAGTGGCAGATCCATGTATTGTTTAAATAGTTTTTAGTATCAGTTTTGAACTGATGTTGGTGATTGATATTTCGAATATGCAGTGGAAGTTTATTCCATGATTGGGCTGGGTAGTAGCTGTTGGGATATTGTCCTATTTTAGTTTTAGGCCTGTAGATTGAAAGAAGGTTTTGTTCAGAGCTACAAAGGGACCTTGGTGGGGGGAGTAGGGGGTGATGAGACAGATGATGCTGGCACAGTAAGAGGGCAGATACAAAACAGAATGTATTATTAGATGCTGAGAGAGAAGTGGTGAGGAAGCTCTAGCCAGTTTAGCTTTTTCAGAGCTAGACAGTGGTGAGAGAGGTAGGAGTGGCCAGAAGCGAATTTAGCGACTTTGTTGTAGGTGGATTCTAGTTTTGATAGGAGTCTGGTTTGAAGGTTTGTGAGGATCTGTGAGCCATAGAATACACTAGAGAGAAGACAGGCATAGTATAGGGCAATTTTAGCTTTATCGGATAAGATTTTTTTTCTCCTGTAAAGGAGTCCGGGTTTTTGGTAGGTTTTCTTAATGTTGTTGAGAACGTGCAAGAAACAAGCAGAGAGGACCTCACTCAAGGTAAAGCTGCTGAACAAAGTCAAACCAAATGTAAAAAAAGCAGCTGCCACCACTTGGAAAATGAATATTTAATCCAACAGCTCAATAAAAACAATAAAACAAAACAAGTAATGCAAAGTTTGATGAGCGCTTTTGGACTATGCCCTTCATCAGATAAATTGCTCACATTCAAACACTCATTTAAAGGGAGTAACAACCAATCTGTGCTCAATACTGAACCCGCCTTTTTAAGGCAGGTTTTAATGGAATGACATCATTAGGCCCTGGATGTCTGTGTGCTGTAAGTTCTATTATCCATTTGGCCTCTTCATATTCAGTGTCATTCACTATATCGCCACCCCTAGTGTTACTCACCATATGCCAAATCACCACAAATTTCAAATAATGTCCTTGATGACCAGATATGTGTCTATACAGGGCATTGTGTTCATTTTTCAACCTGATAGCTGACAAATGATTTAATATCCTCTGCTTAAACATGCAATTCATTTTCCCTATGTAGTAACAATTGCATGTCTGACAAGTACAAAGCAGGCACAAAGCCTGAGGTGAGGCTATGATTGTACATAGTGCTTAGGTGGGCTACAAGTTCATTCTGTAGTTCATGTAGAACGCAGCCTCAGATGTTGTCAGGTCCCACGGATGCTGTGTACTTGGCTTTGGAGAGTGTTATTTTTACCTGTGCAGCCGTGATTACAGGAACTTTGCATTCTTCCAGTATAGAGATGGGCCCTTTAGGGGGTGGGGGGAGTAAAGTTAGCACTGAACCTATCTGCCAGGATGTTGGCAATATCAGTTGGTTTTGTATATTTAGTGCCATTGTGCTGTAACTCAGAGCAGATCTGAGTGTTGCCATTGAGATTCTTGACATAGCTATAGAATGCTTTGTGGCTGTCTTTAGAATCAGTGGCAATTTTGTTTTCATAACTAGCTTTGGAGGATTTTATTAGGGATCTCAGCTTCTTACTGAGGCTGACCAGGGAGTTCTTCCAGTCATGAGATTTTACACTTTTTTGCAACAGTTTCTTCTGTTGTAGAGTTTGTTTATGGCATGGGACCACCAGATTGTCTTCCTTTTTTGGAGGGATAGCATCTTTGTTCTGTTAGGGATAGCACGATCCATGCACTCGTGTATTTGCTTGTAACCGTGAATTTGTGTAGGATTCAGCAGTCGTACCTCTATTGTCCATCTGCATGGTTGTTGTGAAGTTTGCCACTTCTGTCTTAAGAAGCATGAATTTGGCTTTGGAGAAATGTTTTATGGTGGTTTCCCTAATGGGGGTGGGGGCAGGATGTGGATGTCTAGGCTGATTATCTTGTGGTTGGATCTGACCAATGAGGAATTGAAATCTGGTGTAGAACACCGATCACCCACATTGGTAATGACCAGGTCTAGGATATTGCTGCCCCTGGTGGGGGGGTGGTTAATTTGATCCAAGGCATTGGAATTTATGAATTCCAGAAAACGTTGAGCAAAAGAGTTGGTACATGAGTAGTTTTCCCAGTTGATGGTGGGGTAGTTGAAATCACCCATTATTAGGGTGTTGGGTTGTACCCTCACATCTGCTGTGGTTATAACTGTGGAGTCATCTGCATATTGGACAAGTGGTGATTGCGGACAATATGTAGACAATTGGTTGGTTGTTGTTGTGTCTTTCGGCTTTTCACGGTTAGGGGTCGCCACAGCAGAACTCCTGTCCGCTAATCATTGGCAGTAGATTTTTACGTGCCGTGTTGCCGGCCCTGATGCACAACCTTCAACGAAGGTATGCCCATTCACGCATGTCTCCACACAGAAGATGCTCTAGCTGAGAATCAAACAGGACAATGTCTTACTGTGAGGCGACAATGCTACCGTAGCACCACCTAAAGATACTAAATAGTAATGGGCCAAGGACTGATCCTTGAGGCACACTCGATCTTACAGGTAGAGCAGGAGAGATTGCAGAATGACATTTAACAGATTGAAGTTGATTGTTAAGGTAACTAGTGAACCAGGAGATAGGGTAGGTGGATATGTTGAGTTCTGAGAGCTTGTTTAAGAGGAGGGGGTGGGAGATGATGTTGAAAGCCTTAGAGAGATCAAGAAATAGGCATGAGACCATTTTATTTGGTATTAATGAAGGAAATTAGGGCAGTGGAGGTGCTATGTTTAGGTTGAAAGCCATGTTGAGTGAGGGTCAGTAGGTTCCCTTGAAAGAGGTAGTAAAGGATTTGTCTATGAATACATTTCTCGAGGATTTTAGAAAGATGGGATAGAATTGCAATGGGCCTGAAGTTGGAAAGTTCAGAGGAGTTACCTCCCTTGTGAATGGGTATAGTGTAGAATTGTTTCCAGATTTTAAGTACTTCAGATTCAGTAATGGAGCGGTTTATGAGTATAGGGATGGGGAGGGCAAGAGAGCTGGCTGCTTTCTGGATAAAGCATGCAGGTATACCATTATTGTTGGGGAAGCAAGGTTTATGCTTTAGAATCAGGGGTTTAATGTAGTTAGTAGATACTGTTTTGACAGAAAAGGCTAGAGAAGGGTTAGATAGCTAACAGGGTCGGTGGGGAGGTTAGCACTTGGGTTGGAGTTGGTTTGGATAGTTAATTTGCTGATAGTTTCAAGGAAATAAGAGTTGAAATTAGTAGCAGTTTCTAGCGGTGTGTCATTGGGACATGGTTGGGAGGAAGAAGGTTTGCGTGGATGAAGAATTTGTTTGATGACATGCCAGAATTTCTTTGGGTTGTCTAAGTCTGTGGTTAGAGGGTTGATGTAGAAATGTTTCTTGTCATTATGTATGGATTTCTTAATGAGGTTGTGAAGTTCCTAATACTGTTGGAGGTGGGGGAGAAGTTTGGTTTTAGACCAGAGCTTCCAAGCCTTGTACCTCTTTTGCATTAAGGTATGGATGGTCTGGCTTAGCCAAGGATATATGATTGATTTAATCCTAACAGTATGTAAAGGGTGCCAGGGATTTGAGTATGTTGAGGAATATGGAGTTGAATTTAATTACATCGTCAAGGGGTAGCTGCCTAAGGAAGGACCAGTTAATAGTAGAGAGATGGCTGTTTAGCATATCTGAGTCAAAGTTGGTCAGTTTACAACAAGCTATGAACTTATGTGCTTGAATATAATGTGGAGTGAATCAAAGGACTTTGATTGCACTGTGGTCTCTGAGACCGTCAAGCAGTGTTTCAGGGAGGTGATGTTTATGGGGGTGAGAGACTAGTATCCAGTCAAGAAGAGGTATGATTAGTAGATTTGATAGTATAGGTAGTAGTAGTTATTAGTTGGGAGAAACCATGTAAGTTAATACAAGAGCTGGCAGTATCTGATGAGAGGGATAGCCAGTTAATGTTGACATCTCCCAAGACTATTGTTTCATTAGGTAAGGGTTGAGTGAGCCCAGAGAGAATATTTTCTAGTACAATGATATTGTCACCAGGGGGTATATAAATTGCAGCTGTGGTAACTGTGTTGTGAGCATTAATTTTACAGTTAGCTATGAGCAGTTCAGCTGAAGAGGTAGAAGGGGTGGGGATAGCTAGAGGAGTAACTCGAAGTGGTTAGAGAACATGATAGCAACTCCACCACCACCTGGCAGGCTAAGTAAATGCAACGCAGCAAGATAAGAGAGATTCATGAGAGATCAACTCAGCAACTATATAGTGTGTGAAGTTTTAGACAGTCAGGGATCTCATCTTCCAGTGCCGGCCTCAAGTTGCCATGACATCACTGTCTGTGGTGTCTATTGGGTTGGCTTGTGATGGTGAGGTTGACAGAATACATGGGAGGGATGGTGTAGAACTACAAGGCTGTGAACATTCACCCTGATGAGGTATATTATATGTTGATTCTGATGAACTTTGTTGCCCACAAATTGGTCAATGCCACCAACTGGGGTGCCAATGCATATGCTCACAAGGAATAAGAAACGGGTATGTATACATTACTGTGCATGTTTAAGCATGATGTAGTATTCCAGATGTTGAGCAAGAAGTGCATTACTCATGATCTGTTCAATTCCCATGACCAGGAGTGGCAGGTTGTGTGCCCTCAAGTGAGTGATGTCATCTCACCAATGGTTTATATACACTGATTTGGGATGGTCTTTGTAGAACAGAGTTTGTGTTGTAACTTTAAGAAGCATTTCAAAGTGAAGGCACATGCATATAAATAGAGATCATGTGCAGGAAGCAGTGCCATTTTGAGAGAACAGCCAGAGTGTTAACATGTATGCGTGCAGTAGTCTATCTGTTTATAAGTTTATTTAAGTTTAAGTTACTAAGCCTCAATCCTGATGTGTTTGTATATAATAAAGCTGCTTGAATCAAACCCACATCTGTTCATCTGTTTCATCCTGACCGGACGAGCAACATGGTGTCAGAATGGGATCAAGATTGAAACTTCTTCAAACCATGAAGTGCAGAGTTAACAGTGGAGGTATATTGAGCAGGTTGGGTAATCCAGTGCTCAAACGATTAAGAAAGGTCAGAAACAAATTTCAGGTAATGAAAAACTTGTCTAAATGATTTATTTCATAAGGAAAACAATGCAAAGCATTTGCAAAGCACAAAACACTTTATTAATTAAACACAAAGCACATGGTGTATTATTAATCAAACAAAAATCTCAAAACGCATTATTGATTAAGCAAAATGTTTGAAACCATGATATTTGATAAAGTTATTTGAAATATTTATGAGTGTGTTCAAAACTATTTCTGATTTGCATAACAAGCATGTTAAAAATAAAATGAGCACAAGAAAAGTATAACGAACATGATGGAAGTCAAACAAGCATAACAAGTACAATAAAAGGGCAACATGAGCATAGAAAAGCAAAGCAACTGCATTTTTTCAGTAAACAACTATGTTTTTGATATATGTTACTATTTTGCATTGACTAAAGCTACTCAGAGTATAACTAGAGTTGTTTGAAGTATCTCAGAGTATACCAAGTCCTTTTGCAGTGTGTGCTTTATTACAGTACAATTATTTTGAAGAGTTTATTGTGTGCAAAGTACAGCTATTTCGCAAACTGCAGTCAGAGTACAGTCATTTCGAGAAGTTTAATGTGCTGTGTACAGTTCATTCACAAATTGCAGTCATTTCAAAGAGGTTCTTACACCGCACAAAGTTATTTCACAAAACACTGTCATTTTGAGATGTTTCTTGTACTGTGTACAATTACCTTGCAAAGTGCAAAGTGTAATAATTTTGAAGTGTTTCTTACACTGATAAGGGTGGTTTCACAAAGTACAGTGATTTCAAAGTGTTCTTGTGCTATGGAAACTTATTTTATGAAGTGCAGTTATTTTAAAGAGTCTATTATGCTGTTGTGCATAGTTACAAGTTTCCGGCATAAATTTCTGATGTATATATGTGCATGCGTGTACATAATTCCAAGGGTCTTTATTACTGTGTGTTGCTATGGCAGAGGAATTTCGCAGAACCAGTCCACTTGTGTTTGATCATAATATTGCAGAGAATTGGAGAGTATTTGAGAAGGAATACAATATTTTTATACAAGCAGCTTTTTCTGACAAAGATGCATGTTTGAGGGCATTTATTCTGCTCAATCTAGTGGAGTCAGAAGCCATTGAAAGAGAGTATTCATTTGTGTATGCACCAGCAGTATATGCAGGAGAAAGGGAAAACCACCATATTCTTGTACAAGCTGAATCAAGGGAGGACCCTGAGTACTTGAAATGTAAATTTAGAGAAATGTTTAACCCCCAGACAAATGTTACATTGGAGAGGCACTTATTTTATACAAGAGACCAAAAGCCAGGAGGCACTTTTGTAGCTAACATTACTGACTTGCAAACAAAGATAGAACGTGTAGATTTGGTGATTTGAAAGATGAGTTGATAAAAGACAGGCTTGTGTGTGGTGTTAATAATGCTGCAGTAAGAAAGATTTTGCTTCAAGACAGTGATTTAACATTGAGCAAAGCCATAGAGAATTGTCAAATACACAAGCTTAGAGAAAGGCACACAAATATGCTTGCAAGTGATAAGAGTATGGTTTCAGCAGCCTCTAGAGCAAACATAGACAGCATGCAGCACGTGGATAACAGAAACAGGCCCAAGCACATGGCAGCTGCAGCCTCTGCAGGATTTCCAGGGAAAGCCCGTACCTTTCCAGCAAGTTCTAATACTAGCTCAGTAAAATGGACATGCTCAGTGCAGCATAAGAGAGAGTCAGCAAAACCCAAGTCAAGTCTCATTGTTAACCATCATAATTGTGGTGCCAATCATGAATCCAAAAGAGAAAAGTGTTTAGCATTTGGTCAACAATGCCACAAGCATAAAACATGGAACCACTTTCAAAAGCTTTGTAAGTCAAGCAAGCCTCACTCATTTATTAAGAAAGGTCACTCAAAAAAGCAAGTTGATCATATAGAAAGCTGCAATTCTACTTTCTATGTAGATGGTGTATCAGCGGTTTGTCAAAAGGTTAATGCAGTAGATTTGTTGGCAAAAAATAAAATGTTTTGGACTGTCAAGATCAATGGTAAACCCACAGAGCTCAAAGTGGACACTGGTTCAAAGTGGAATGTTATGTCAGCAGAAACATTTGCTAGAGTAAGAGCTGGTGAACAACTTAATTTGGCCATTTGTGCGAAGCTTGTTGCTTATGGAGGTGAAGAGATTCAAACCAAAGGCTCAGTAGTGCTTTCATACTATTCAGCTGAGAACAGTTACAGCTTGCAATTTTATGTAGTCAAAAGATATGTGCAATCATTATTAGGTCTCAGAGACAGTCTAAGAATGAAACTGCTTTCTTTTACCAAAGAAGTCCATCATGTGAGCACACATCCTAGTTCCAGTTTCACCAATGCTATTTTCTCAGAGTATGCTGATGTTTTCGAAGACAAGCTAGGTAAACTTCCAGTTGTGTACTCCATGAAATTAGACCCAGAGGTAAGTCCAGTGGTCAGACTAGTGAGAAGAGTTCTGATAGCTATTCAGGGCAGAGTCAAAATCCAGTTAGATAAAATGGTCCAGCAAGGTGTGATTTGTTGATTTACAGAACCAAATAATGGGTGCCTTCCATGGTAGTCACTGATAAGAAAAGCTCAGATGAAATCAGAATATGTACTGACCCAAGTGACTTAAGCAAAGCATTAAAGTGACCCCATCATCCTATGGGTACAGTCAGGAAGTTGCTACCCTCGTGACAAATACCACTGTTTTTTCTGTCTTGGATGCAAAGAGTTCATTTTGGCAAGTAATGCTTGATCGCAAATCTTCACTACTGACTACATTCAGCACACCATTTGGTAGATACAGATTTCTCAGAATGCCTTTTGGAATAAATTCTGTCAGTGAAGTCTTTCAGCGTGCAATGGAACAAATGTTTTCAGGTTATCCGTGTACTATAATAGCAGATGATTTACTAGTTGGAGGCAATGGTGAAGCAGAGCATGACAGAAACCTCAGGAAAGTTCTGGAAAGACCACATGAAGTGAATCTAAAGCTCAAACCTCTGAAATGTAAATTCAGGCTACCAGTTCAGGTTTATGACCAGATCCTTCAAAACAAACAGCTATTCTTGAGATGTCAGCTCCAGACAATGTTCAAGCCTTACAGCATTTTCTTCCTATGGTTAACTATTTGAGCATGTTTATACCAGACTTCAGTGAATTATCAGCACCCTTAAGAGAGCTGATGCGCAAAAAGTTTACCATGGACAAGGTTGGAACAACACCAGAGAGCACTGGATGACCTGAAATAGAAAAATTGCTTGTTCACCTATGTTAAGATATTATGATATCCACAAACCAGTGATTCTTTCCTGTGATGCTTCAAAGTTCGGTCTTGGTGAAGTTATTCTTCAAGAGGCAGACCAGTAGCCTATGCATCTAGAACTCTTACCCAAACTGAAATACAGTATGCTCAAATTTAGAAGGAACTTTTGACAATTGTGTTTGCATGTTTGAAGTTCCATGATTATATCTATGACTGAGCTATCCAGATTGAGACTGATCAGCCTCTAATCACTATTTTAAAGATCCCTAAGCATACAGCTCCAGCAAGACTACAAAAAATGATGCTTAGATTACAAAAGTACAACTTCAAAATGGTCTATACAAAAGACAAACTTCTTTATCTGGCTGATATCTTATTGAGATCAACCAGAAATACCACAGAAAAGCTTGATGCAGAGAATTTTGACTTCAATGTCATGGAAGTGTGTAATTTTTCTACCACAAGACTTGACGAGCAAAGAGATCATACAAAGACTGATCCAATTTTGTAAAAGCTCAACCACTTCATCAATGCTAGATGGCTGTCAAAGCAATCTTATGTACCAACAGAAGTGCAACTTTATTTTCCTTACAGAGATGAGATGTTGATGGAAGATGGTATAATTTTCAAAGGTCCTAAACTTGTCATTCCTACTGCCTTACAACATGAGTACATCCAGATTTTATATCGTGGCCGCCTAGGATCCAAAGCTACCAAAAGAAGTGTGAGAGCACTAGCATTTTGGCCTTCTCTGTCAAAAGATATCAATAAAGTACTTTCATTTTGTTCAGTATGCAATAGTACCAAACCAAATTTGCAAAAAGAGCCACTTCAGCTAAACCAGATTCCTGATGTAACTTGATCAACAGTAGCCACTGACATATTTGAGTGGAACAGTCAACATTATTTAGTGTTGGTAGGCTCTTATTTGAATTGGTTTGAGATTGATCTACTACCTAACCTAATGTCCAATACTGTCATTACTAAGTTGAAATGTCATTTCTCAGTCCAGGTAGTCCACACAAAGTCATTTCTGACAATGGTGCCCACTTTAACAGTCAGCTATTTCAGAAATTTGCAAGAGTGGGACTTTATCCATGTTACCAGTAGTCCTGAGTATCAACAGTTAAACGGCCTAGCTGAACTTGCAGGACAAAGTGCAAAGCAATTACTAGAGAGGTCAAAGTGTGACAATACCGATGTTTTCTTGAATTTGCTTAATCTCAGAAATATACTCCATGACAATTTACTTGGCTCACCTGCTCAGAGACTTCTGTCTAGGCAAACCAGAACAACCTTGCCTATCAGTTCCAGTTTGTTGGTGCCTAATGCTAAAAACACCAGAGCAAACAAAACCCCAACTATTCAAAAAGTGTTCATTCAAGAAGTCCAACTATGATAAAATGAGCAGATTTCTTCATCCATTTTAAAAAAGAGAGATAGTGAGGATACAAACAGTGAAAGCTTTTGATTGAATTGGTCAAATGAGAGGTATATACGCCCAACCGAGATCTTATTTAGTGGAATCTGAGGGTATAGAATACAGAAGAAATCGCAGGCATCTTCTTCTGGTGTCTGAATTGACATTGTATCATTGTACCTGTGATACAGACTCTAGATTTCAGAGCAATCCAGATGATGTTCCTGTTGAAGGACATGTCAGATTGCCTATTTCCCATTCCTGATGATGTCCCAGATGTCCCTGAAGTTGAACATTCATTAAAGACAGTCCATGTTGCTAAACCCAGTCCTAGTTTTTATGTCACACAATCAGGTCATAGTTCCAGACGTAATGTAAAATTCACAGCAACCTGGACATGATTGTTTCATTTGTAATTAGTTCTGTATAATTGCATGTCTAAGGATTATTTCTGTACAACTGCATGTCAATGATTGTTGTCATTATTGCTGTGCATGACCTATTTCTCAAAGAGGGAGGATGTAGAACAGAGCATGTGTTGTAACTTTAAGAAGCATTTCAAAGTGAGGGCACATGCATATTAATAGAGATCACGCGAAGGCAGCAGTGCCATTTTGAGAGAACAGGCAGAGTGTTAGCATGTATGAGTGCAGTAGTCTATCTGTTTATGTTTATTTACGTTTAAGTTACTAAGTCTCAATCCTGATGTGTTTGTATATAATAAAGCTGCTTGAACTGAACCCACAACTGTTCGTCTGTTTTACCCTGACCAGACAAGCAGCAGTCTTAGCCAAACACCTGCCATCCTGTGGCCATCCATGGCCACAGAAAACATGGCCTGGGGATCCAAACTGTATAGTATTTACACTGGGTCTCATGGCAACACCTAGGGATGTTACATTTACCAACAGCAAACTCAGTAGCATTGCCTGCTCCCTGTCCATATACTTCATGTAACAGTGCAGTTGAAACATGCTGCCTTATAAGTCATGAAACACTTTCAGCCCTCTACATTGCTGTGGGTAGCAGCTGACTGTACCTGCATCACTGATCTGCACATCTCCTGGTTAATATGAAGTGCCATAGCCATATCATAGATGGTCCTGCAGTCATATCAGTGCTGAAACCCACCTACCTCTATCCCCTGTGGTGGATATGTACACCTTAGAAGCAAATGATGTATGCAGTGGAAAAACAGGCAGAGCCTTTGAGGGACTTTCAGGCACAAGATGTCCACATGCCTTGGTGAGTCTGTGTTCTCAGCCTGTACCTTAATAAGAGCATCTATAATGGTGATAATGGGTGACTTCTCTTCATATAGTTTTGCAGACCACTGTGTCATCAGACTGTGACACTTGCTCACTGCCGTCAGCATGAGCCACAGGTGCCACACTTATGTTAGCCTATGTTGGCCTGTTGAGCTATCCCATCTACAAGAGGAAATTGTGAAAGCATGCAGACATGTGACACCATTGTCTGCCACAAACGCATGCCCTCCAAACCCCTGTGAGATCCATACTACTACACACAGAGATAGCATATTTTGACAGATATACATTGTCATGCAGGTTGTTGCATTGCAGACCAGAGGTTCCTTGAAAGGCAGCTATGTAGGTGTCCCTTGGTTAAGCCTTCCTTTCAAAGATACCATTGAGTGCTCTCTGGCTGGAATGGAAGGCCTGATGATGGCCTTGATGGACTGGCAGCTGGACACCTGCATTGTCAGCATAGAGCATGTCCTTGTGTGACTTGCTAAGTCACACACCTACCTGGCCTTGATGAGTGGGACTGCAGTCACTAAACTTTGCCATGAGGGCAGTCACACAGAGGTGTTTGACTTGTAGTTGGATGCAGCACTGTGCAGTTGGCAGTCAATTTTCATCATATCCTATCCCTAATCATGGTGTTCCCTTCCTTGTGTTTCATTTCTTTCCTTGGTTTGTGGTCCAGTTCCTCCTTTCCCCAGTTGCCCTCCCTCTGTCTATGTACTTACCTTGTAGTCCCCCATTTTGTATCAGCACCTCCAGTGTCAGTCCTTGTGTTTTGTGATGGCTTGTTTGTCTCTGCTGCTATCCCTAAACAATTCTTCCTACCAACATCTTCCCCATGTTACCTTCCCTTCTACTCTTATAGTAAATTGCATGACTTGCTTTCATCTTACCAGAGAATTGAATACTTATTCAGTAGTCACTTATGCAGCTTTGCTGTTAATGCATATTTAATCAACGTTGGGCTGCATTACACTACTTTCACTGTACTATTTTTTCCTGCATCCCAGCAGGGACAAACCAGCTCATGGATTTCATCTTTGCCTGCCCTAAAACCATTAAAATGCAGTCATAGATGTTAAATCTCAGCATCTTGAAACAGGATACTGAGTACAGATGACATTGTGACCAAAACTGTCACTCATAAGTGGGTATTAAATCAAAGTATACTGAAATCAACAATGGGAACATTGTCTTACCAAGCCATTCCATGGCAGGCAATGATATGGTAGGAAGAAAAAGAAAAGAAAGGTGATGTGGTACTTTATGTAAGAAAGGGCAGGAAGCTGCCACAGATATGCAAAATATTATATGATAGAGGTATAACTATTTAACAAAGAAAAAAAGAAATATCGTGTGCATTATAGTGAAATTTTATCAGCATCACTAACAAATTGATGTATTACATATTGTGATAATAAATGGTTACACTAAAAAAAAATGGCAGAAATAATGTTATGTGTTATTCAGTCTCCCACCTGCTAGACCTACACTGACCAGCTATACAGATACAAGCAAGAGCACACATGACCCTCCAAATAACCATTCACATACCTGAGAAAAATTATCTGACCTTAGAGAAAGAACAAGGACAGATACAAGAACTGTACACTGGAGACTGAAATAATTAAGCAGATTTATCTCAGGGAGGTGTGACATTATATTACAACATTCACAATGCTAAACTAATGCTTTAAAAATACTGGAGGACACTTGAGATACAGGTATGTAAAAAACAGTATATAGGAAGATGGTAACATTCAGAAAATATCACCATTCAAGTAAATTGCTTGTTTGTGGCTAAATATAACATAGGAGTATTGTCCAAAACTGGTTTTGCCTGTTCATTAGCTGTGTATATGTGCAAACCACATTGTAAACTAACATACAAAGGTCAGCTGTTAAAACAAAGCGCGAGGAAAATGTTCTGCCCTCTATTGTGATGGGTGGAGTTGCTTGGAAAAAAGATAGGAGTAACCAAAGTGTAACTTGAGCCTAAGCAGCTATGCTTTCTGGAAGATTTGCATTTAACAGCATTAAATGGTATTCTATGGGTGTAGGCTGCTTTTCACATTACACACCAACAGAATGGCACTGCAACACAGTGGTTAATATTGTCACATTACAGTTCATCTCTGGGCTTGATGCTGATCTATGGTTATGGTCTGTGTAGAATTTATAAGTCCTGTCCTTGTCTACCTGAATTTCATCTGGGTATGACAGGTTTCTCTGACCACCCAAAGGACTGATGCTTAGGGTTACCAAATATTCTGCAGTTTCCATGCACATAATTCTTGCTTTCGCCATTTGGCTTGGGTCATGGCTAAAATGAGTCAAAAGGATCAGCAAACGTATAACATTGATACATGATTGATGAAATAAAGAAGTAAAGTGCAGTGTTTTATTTATTGTATTTTATTTCATTAGTTAGCCTTTATTAACCAGGTTAGTCCCATTAGGCTAATGGCCTCTTTTCAGGGAAATTTGAAGGGATATTTAGAGTACTATTATTAGCATGCAAATAGAAAAAGGATTAACTGAGAGGTGCAGTTTAAAATGCAATATTTTAGAGGGTACGTTCTAGCTGCACATTAATCAGAGTTTGACTGAGTTGTGCTGAAGTCTACATAAGGCACAATTAAACACATTTTACCTGGCAGTACAGAGATGCCAGGAAAATGATCATGAATATAGACTGCCCATACTATATGGGTCATAGTATATGTTTATATTTCACATTTCACCAGGAATGCATGAGTTTAATATTGTTTGAATTAGGAAATTCAAATGCTTCTATTACTGGCATAATGCTGTATTAGTTACAGAATAACTTTCCTGTTTGCAAAACTACTTGAATAACTGCCTAATCATGAGTCTAGAAACAGACTACTGTTTCCCACTGCTGTACCAAGGAGATCCCTCAGTGTAATGTAAGTCAGCTATGGATATAGCACCACAGCTAAAAAAGAAAATTACTAAAAGTGCTCTGTGGTGTAGAGTTATGGGGAAAATAAGTATCACCCAGGTGGCCTGGGTTCTAGTAGGGTACTTGGCATTGAAGTAGTCAGATAGGATTATGGAAGGTGCAATCCATTCCCCTTCTTCAGGGAGAGGGATTGGGGACATATATCTGGGCACAATCTCTGTGGTAGAATCACTGGCAGAGATCAGTGGTCACCCTGAGGTACTAACTACAAGGGTGTGGATCAGTTGATTGTGTGCTCATAGAGGTGCACACATTCATCACTAAGCCTACTGCATGCAAACTGCTCAATTGCTATAGGCACGCACAGGGCTGGTAGAGCTAAGGAGGAAAAAGTCTATCCATCCAAGAATATGACAGTCACACTGCTAGTATGCCCCATCCTCACTCCAGAAAGAAATGGGCTTGGGAGCAAATAGGTCACTAAAGTGGCTGGAGGTGAGAGCAGATGGTCAGTAGAATTCAGTGCAACAAAGGACCAAAAAATAATAAAGGTGTCAAAAAGAGAACAAACAAAAACACATAGAAATCATTAGAGAAACAGGTCTTGGTATGCAATATCACATCTATTAATTTTCAGTTCATTCCAGCATTATAAGACATGCAAAATGTTAAGCTTTTACTCATGAAAAAATGATAAATTGTTTACTTGCTATGCAAACTAGCAGACTGTTAGTCAACTACAACATGGATTACTTTGCTTCAAGTTTCAGTAGCATGCTAGTCTTCTCTTACATGAAAAACAGTTATTAAACTCTGACAATACAAAGGTAGCAGTGCTATGGACAGCTGCTACCCCATTGTCCTATTTACTAACTCTTCTGTGAAAAATCACACACAAGACAATTGCACCTCTGCAGATCATTTCAGTGATAAGCTATTATGAACTTAAGGTGGTAAAAGCTGTTATACAATGGAGAGGCACTATTTGCAGAACTTGTAAGCTGTACAGTGCTCCACTAAGAATATATGTTTTTATGCTGTGCATCGTTGGTAACGTATCATGTCCGATATGGATAGCTTATGTCAAGTGCAAAAGGTGCACGTCACCAAAATGGACAGGTCCTGTTCATAATGTGTCACCTTAAGCTGCATATGAAGTGTTTATGGACTGCATATGGCTTGTGTCAGCCACCATTACTCTAGAACTGCATAAAAGATGGTGGATATTGTATACCTTCTCTGCATTTTCTAATCAGTACTGGAGTAATTCAAGATCTACAGAGTTGGAAATGTGTGGTCACCAAAGTACTGTGCAGTCCAGTGACAAACCTGGCTCCTGCAGCAGGACTGCACATATCCAGAAGTGCAGATGTACTGCAAGCAGTTGCATGCACTGCCCTAGCAGTGATGTCATTGCATTATACTTACCATGCATCCTGATCCTGTCCACATCACTAAGCCACCAATATTAAATATGTGCACAGCCAAGTAGCAGCCTTGCCATGTCATCATGTATATTGGATACATAAGCAGCTGTTTCCTTGATCTATCAGTTAATTATGGCACAACTAAGTGGTAGGTAAAAGATACCACTGCTAGTACGCCCAGCACTGAAGGAGTAACTGCACCAGATGCAAAGTAATTTGGATTTTAATTTAGTCTATTTCCTGTACACATATCTGCTGGATGAGGTTCTGCTCCATGTAGTTAAAATTCATCACTGCAATGAAGACTTTTCATGAATCCCATCAGTGTGTTGTGTTAGAGAATTTCTGTTAGAAAAGTAATTAGTGGCAAGCAGTACTTCTTATAGTCTGTAAGTGGAAAATATTCTGCCCAAGTGTGCTGCTGCTTATGTTGGAGATTTCATCAGGACTGTCTACTTGCCTTCCTCTCCATGTTGCCTGTTATAACCTCAGTCAGAAAAGCAAGATCAAAATTACAATTATGTGCCCACTCACACAGCTATAATCAAGAACTGTGTACTGCAATACTTGTAGGTTATGCCACAAACTGTATGTTAGACAGGGCAAGCTGTTTTTTTGAAAGGTGAAGCATATTTCAGGGCAATGATTTTAAGTTTATTTTCACTGATATAACTTGTGTCACCGAGTCCCTTTCCATTGACAAGACTCAAGTAAAACTGCAACATAAATCTTTAAAATATAGTTCCTAGGTGTTAGTAGGAAAGCCCTTCCTCCATACCACCATGGTGGGACAAATCCTGTTTTCTGTACCATCTTACTAAATATAATCCCATCTGAGGTTGTGCATGTTTATGAGAAAGTTGTAATTTCAGTTAAATACTATTAATGAAATGCAACTGAGTGACATAATCAATTACTTATTTTTACTAGTCCCTGAAACATTTTTGGGGACATTATGGACTTAAAGTAATAAAGAGTGTTATGCAGTGGATATGAAAATACATAAAGTGAAAACAGTGGATTACCTCAAGGATTTGCAGCAACACTTGAAAGCATAACAGGAGTATTTACGGAGCTTATACTTGATGCTTTACTTTTTCTAATGCGAGCTAATAAAGAAGCAGAGCACCATGTGCTTCAGGAGATTGTGCTAGGCGAAATACAAGCACTTTAAGAACTAAATCTGTTTTACTCCTCTGTTACTTGCATCAGTGATTCTTTCTATGATAAAACTCCTACAAATTCTTTCTTAAAATTTACATTTGAACTGGCATAAATGTATAAATGTAGAAGTGTTATTAGTGAACTGATTTATCATGTTTTGCCACCTGCACAGAGGAATAAAAGTCTGTTTTTTATCAAACCAGACTGCTGGTTTATTGCTTTTTATGTGAAGTATGTTTTTTTTCTGTACACTTGAATTTGATGCTAATTCTGTGCAATATTTTGATAACTGTCTATATATATGTGTATACATATACACACACATATATATTATATGCACACACACACACACATGCATACACACACACACACACACACACACACACACACACACACACACACACACACACACACACACACACACACACACACACACACACACACGCCCATAAACATACATTATATATATATATATATATATATATATATATATATATATATATATATATGTGCAAACCAAAGAGTACAACAGTCACACAGACAAGCCATTTAGTAAAAACTACAAGACAAACCTAGCCAAGCTAGAGTTTTTACTGTGTGATACCTTAAACCTGCTGTAATAGATGTCCATGGGATATATGCAAATGATCCCTTAAGGACATCAAGTGTTTTAGCTCTATGGCTTCTGAATGTCCATGACATTTTACTTTTAAGTCTTTGCAGATACATTGAGGCTAATAAAGCCAAACCCTATAATTGTGAACATGCATGTTTCAGCCTTCTTATAAGCTCACCAGCACAGCATAACTGGACTGCTTGGCTATACTTTGGAAACACAGGGTCTTTACACCGAGCTGATGTCCATAACGATTAAGGTGCCTGGAAAATATCCCAACTAACATTCAAACCAAACCACAGTTGACAGCCATAAGGTAAACATTTATAATTAAAATCCATTACAGTTGTATTTATTTATTTTAAGTTAGATAGTCAGGGATAGCAGGCAAGGATGTCAGCAGAAGATTTTAGCAAGCTGTCAAAGAACCAGTTGGCTAAGGATTGTGAAGACAGAGGATTGCCTGACTCTATTACTCCATGTAAAGCTGTTCAGGCTGTTCAGGCTGTAGCAACGTTAAATGATGTAAATTGTTTGAATTATGACAAAATGAAATGTTGCTTGTTTTACTGTTTAAAACTTACACCTGAGGCATATAGAAAAAAGCTTTGTGAACATAGATGCAAGGCAGTTGAAAGTGTATGTTATTATATTGCTGACTTAAGTACTTACTTTCACAGATAGGTGAGTTTGCATCAGGTCACCACTTTTTAGGGACTGACAGACCTTTTGGTGAGGGGACAAGCCCTCAGTACTTTGCCTAATAACATGAGAATCTGGTTAGCAGACAGAGAGTGTAACTCTGCACAGGAGTTGTGGAGAAAAGGGGATCTCTACTTAGCAAGCAAAGCACCAATGCATAAGAAAGGGATACCCAGTGCTGCACATGGACATAAGGGAACCCATGGGGGACAGTCTAAACTACTCCAACACTCCAGTAACAAGAGAAACTACTAATCCAAGTGCACAGTTAGGGTTAGATGTTTCAAGTATAACATAGCAGCCAAATATCCATTGAGGCAAGGTGAGAAATCGAAGGTGAGGGAGCCAGTAAGTGTGGATGACAAACTGTCAGTAGTAAGTTGTTTAGAAACAGCTGTGGTACCACATTATCACCAGAATTTATATCCTATCTTAGTAGATGGTAAACAGGTAACTGCAAAGTGGGACACAGCTTCTGATATAACCATTGTGAGGCCTGCAGTGGTTAGGGAAGAGCAGTATTTTCTTGGGTAGTCCACTCCAGTCAGAGCATTGGAATGGACCCCATTCTTTTGGTTATGGTTCATCTTGACTGGGAGGGTGGAACAGGAAGCAAGCAAGTAGGTGTGTTTGAGGATATTCCCTCAGATGTCCTGATAGGGAATGATTCTGGTGATGCAGTACCTTGTGTACATGCAGTGACATGCAGTCAGGCTTGGAGAAAGCCATGTAGGTGCAATAGGCTGGGACAGACCCAGACAGATCTCATACCTGAGGCTGGGACTGGTATGGTGGCTGTTTCAGAGAAGGTGCTATCTGGTAGCAGCAAGTCTAAATGTGATCCACAGCTGCTGGTGGGCAATGATGTTCCCTTGGACACAGAGGCAGAAAACAGACTAGATAAGGATACGTTTGATTATTTAATGGTGAACAAACTCACCATTCCATTTATTTATGGGCTTCCTAAGCTACATAAATCTATGACTAAGCCTCCAATAAGACCTATAGTATCTGCTAGAGGGTGGGTAACTGAACCCACATCAAAGATTTTAGAAAGCCAAATAAGAGTAGGCTTTGAAAAGACTGGGACAATCATTAAGGATACAAATGATTTTGTGAAGCAACTATATGATTGGTCTAAGAATGTGAATTTTACTGACTGTATTTTTGTAAATTTAGATGTGGATTCACTATTCAGTGTAATACCTAATGACACTGGAGTTTCTTACATGAAAGAATATTTGTAAATTTTACTAAATACGAAATATCACCAACCAGTTCCAGAACCGTTCACCGTTTATTGAAATAAATAAAACATAAAGTGACTAAGTGCTTTCACCCATTACATCTACTGGGCTTCATCAGAGTAAAATATTAAACCCAATTAATCATTTAAATACAAATAAAACACCACCCATCAATTAACACTGTCCAATAGTGTAACTCCATGCATTAATTATTTAAAATATAACTTCATACAAATAAATAGCACCATCTACAGTATGAATACAACTTTATAAATACATTTATAAAAACGTTTATGTAATATATACACTTTTATAACTGTTTGTGTAATGAAACACATTAAATAAAACACATTAAATAAAGTGAGCTCTATATTTTAAAATACTAGATATAGAGATACACTCATTAATACCTGGGCTTGGCTGCCATTAACTCTCTTTTGTTTCCAATAGAATCTTACAGTCACCCCCTTTTTCACTTTAAGGTACTCTATCAAACACAAAAAATATTTTTTTTTAATTCTGGCACTTTAGACTATGTGTGTACAGGGAACTAACCAATATCTTCTTTTTGATGTCCCTTAAATGCTCTAAAATACGTAACCTTAATTTTCGTATAGTCTTCCCCACATAAAATGTGGGACAGCTCATACATGTAGCAACGTATACCACCATGTTTGTGTTACAGTTACAATAACCAGGACTTCTAATAGTTCTCCTGTAATTGTTAATGGTAACATATGGCCCATCATTTATAAATTTACATAGACTGCACAAACCACACTTACTCATTTTAGACATCTTGTGAACCCTAGTGTCAACTTCTCTTTCAAATAAACCTTTAAAATTAATACCCCTACTGTACATAAACTTTGGGGATTCACCAAGAATCTCTCTTAAGTCCCCTTTAAACACAATTTCCCATATTGCCTGTATAATAGTCTTAACCTTGGCTGCTGTATCATTATGTGGGAGTACTAACGCCCCTCTTTTGTCCTTCACAATAAATCTGTTGTTAGCAGGATCATTTATGTTACTGATGTTAACTTTTGTTAATCTTCCTTTCAGTATAGGTTGAAAAACAGTTTTTACATTTTTTTCAATAAACAGTGAATGGTTCTGGAACTGGTTGGTGATATTTTGTATTACTGGTTTGACTACTTGAAATTTTACTAAATACACTCAACAGTATATTAATCTGCTATGTGATCTATTACATATGGTTTTGTCGAATAATGGGTTTTTATTTCAAAAACAACTTTATGTCCAAAAGAGAGGAGTAGCAATGGGCACCCCATTTGCTAACAGTTATGCAAATATCGTTATGTTTATATGGGAACGGAATTTTATTCTATCCACAAATAATGGTTTAGTGAAGAATGGTATTTTTTACTGTAGATTTGTGGATGATTTGTTTTTAATATGGAGAGGGAGTGTTGATAGTTTTAATATGTTTTATGAATATTTATCCTCCACATGTTCTTTTTTATGTTTAAAAAAAACAGTATCAACTAAGAGTATTTACTTCTTGGACATAACAGTGTTCAGAGACATCAACAATATATTAAATACTCATTTATATAGAAAACCAGCTTAGAGAAATGCATATTTACACTGTGACAGTATATACCAACAGTTTATGTTTGATAACATAGGTAGGAATCAGCTTTATAGAGTTGCAAGGCTGAACATAATTGATGAGAACATGCAGTTGCAACTAGATAACTCTGCTGTAGAGTTTGTTAATGGAGGTTACAATAAGCAGAAAGTACTAGAGATTTGTGAGGATGTTAAGAGCTGTAGATCTACCACAGATAAGCCACTGTTCTCAGAAGCTAGCCAAGAGGTACTAGGAAATAAATGTCTACAGGGTGAAATTAAATGCATGTTAGCATACAATTGAAATACTGCCAGTGTTAAGAAAATCATTGAGAAATACTGCCACATCCTACATGATATACCAGAACTACAGATGGCAAACAATGAGAGACCATGCTTTGGTTATAAGAATAATCGAAGTTTGAAGCGGTTGTTATGTTTTAAAGAGCAGACACTTATATCACACAACCAATTAAGAATGCTAACTCTGAATGTGGCAGATGTACTTTCTGTAGTTTCATTTGTTGTGATAAATACTTTACTCATCCAGTTTTTAACAAGACCTTTAGACCTAATGCATATGGTAATTGTGAAACTAGAAATGTTGTCTATCTTGCTAGATGTGTTGCATGTCAAGCATTTTATGTGGGTAAAACAAACCAGTGGTGAAAAGATCATACCTGCAACCACCTGTCTGAGATTAAAAGAGAAATAGTTACAAATGCTCTATATAAACACATTAGAGACAATGGCTCTGGACATAGTTTAAACTTTTCAATTTTAAGAGTAGTTGACAATAATATACATGGAGGTAATATTAATGATTTTACTGAAAATGAAGAATTTAATTGGATTTTATGCTTGGGGCACATATTTTGCCTGGTTTGAATGGCTATGTATCTTTAAAGCCTTTACTGAAAGAGAAACACAATGAGCCTAATTGTTATCATGTGACCCACTTTGATAGTATATAAATGGTGGATGGTATTCTTTGTATTTTTTGTTTGATATGCCTGAAGAAACCTTGTTTAAGGTGAAAGTTTTTACTAGTGGTTTTAAAAGTTGTTTGAGTCTAATAAACCTCTTCATTACTAGCTGCTCGTGGTTCCAGTCACTTCTATTTTACTTGTTTATTCCCTTGGACCCAGTGACTGCAAGGATGGAGGTCAGTTGTGGTTGCCAGAGTGACACCAAGGCACAGCTGTCAGAAATGACTAGGCTTCCTGTGGAAGGGGAGTTGGGAAAGGTCACAAAGGTAGAATTGAGACAGGCTCAATTTACAGATCATATGTTACAAAGCTTGAGGGAGATGGCTAAGGAGGTGCCTGAGGTTTAAGGAAGAGAGGAATCTGTATACTGGAGCAAACATTTGTTGTATAGAGAGTGGACTCCTAGAGCTGGGCTGGAAGGTGAAGTAATACAGCAGTTGATAGTGGCTAGAGCTTACCGTTTGCCACTTTTAGCCATAGCATATGACATTCCTTTCTTAGGTCATATGGGCATAAGGCATGCTAAGAGGCATATTGTGCAAAAGTTCTATTGGTCTGGGATTGCGAGGGATGTGATAGGATATTGTAGGAGTTGGGAACAGTGCAAAAAAGTTGGTAAAGCAGGCGACAAGGCTAAAGCTCCATTAATGCCTTTGCCTGTTATCAAAGAGCCATTTCAGAGAGTGGCTCTGGCTATTGTAGGATGTCTGAGTACTGCAAGTTCTAGAGGAAAGAAATACATCTTAGTGGTAGTAAACTATGCTACCAGATATCCTAAGGTGGTGGCTGTGTCATCTTTTGAGGCACAGAAGGTTGCAAATGCTTTGCTAGAAATCTTCAGCAGAGTGGAGTTTCCATGGGAAATACTGACTGACTGAGGTGCCAACTTCATGTAAGACCTGCTGACTTGTCTGTGGAAGCACTGTGGGGCGAAACATCTAAAGACTACCCCTTACTGTCCCCAGACTAATGGTCTTGTGGAGAGGTTAAACTCTACATTGACAACTATGCTACAGGCATTTGCAGACCATTTTAAAAGGGAGTGGGACAAGTATTTACCCCATCTGTTATTTGTGTACAGGGAAGTACCACAGGAATCTACAGGGTTTTTCATCCTTTGAGTTATTATACGGACATAGGGTGAGGGGGGCTTTAGATTTAATTTGAGATGAGTGGGAAGGTGACAGTGAATCTCACAAGTAGTCTGCTGTGGCTTATGTTCTTAACTTTTGTACAAGACTTAAGGAGCTCATATGTTTAGCTCAAGAGAACCTAGCAGTGGCCCAACAACAAAAGAAGATGTTGTATAACAGGAATGCTCAAGCCCAAGAGTATGCTGAGGGACAGGTGTTGGTACTTGTTCCTGTTAGACATAAATTACAAGCAGCTTGGAAGGGACCCTTTGAGGTGGTGAGGAATATCAATGATGTGAACTACATGGCAAATTTTGTGGGTAGGAGACAAGGGCACAAACTGTACCATGTGAATATGATGAAACCTTATCGTGACATGGGGGGCCCTAGTATTGAGCATTCATAGTGTATAGCAGGAAGAGTCTGAAAGGAATATGGTAAATGATCTTTTGAGTGAGGCTAGGATTGACACCTCTGTGAAAGAAATCACCAAATCAACAGTAGTTAACTCTAATCAAGTCCAGGAGATAAAAATGGTATTGCAGGAATTTGGGAATATGTTCACATGGAAACCTGGGTGTACTGACTTGGTGCAGCACCATATGGACACAGAACCCAAAAAATCTATTAAGCAGTATCCTTATAGAGTACATGAGAGAGTGAAGCAGACTTTGAAAGAGTAAATAAGGGAAATGCTAGAACTGGGGTTAATTCAAGAGTCTAACAGTCTTTGAGCTTCCCCAGTAGTGCTAGTGCCATAAAAGGGTGGTAATGTGAGATTATGTGTAGACTACTGGAAATTAAATAGTTGCACAGAGTCAGGTGCATACCCCATGCTGAAAACAGATGAAGCCCTAGAACAGCTTGGTGGGGCTAGGTATCTGACAACTATTGATTTGACTAAGGAATACTGGCAGGTACACTAGACTTATGCTGCTATAGCAAGGTCAGCTTTTGTAACCCCTTACAGATTGTATGATTTTACCAGGATGCCTTTTGGAATGTAAAATGCCCCAGCAACTTCCCATGGATTGGTAGATCATATCTTGGTAGGAGCAGGGGAATATACTCTAGCAAACTTGGATGACATTGCTATTTCCAGCCATACCTGGCAGGAACATCTCCAACATGTTAGGGAAGTATTGGATAGATTAGGTAGGGCAGGATTAACCATTAAACCCAAGAAGTGTCAAGTGAGTATGGCGGAGGTCACTTTCTTAGTACATAAAGTAGGAAGTGGTAAAATTAGGCTAGAACCTGTCAAGGTGGAGGCTATTCAAGTGTGACCAGTTCCTGTTACTAAGAAACAAATGAGAACATTTTTAGGGACAGTGAGGTACTTTAAGAAATTTGTACCCAGTTACAGTACCAGAACTACACCCCTTACTGACCTAACTATGAAGAATAAACTGGACAAGGTAGTGTGGACCACAGATTGTGAACAGGCATTCCATAAACTTAAGGAGATTTTGGCAGGCCCCCTTGTTAGCCAGCAACAATAAAGAATTTATTGTACAGGTAAATGCTACAAATTATGGGGTGGGGGCTGTACTTAGCCAAGTTTCCACAGAAGGAGAAGAGCACCCAATGATATATCTGAGTCATAGACTATAACCTATAGAAGTGTGTTATGCAGCCATGGAGAAAGAGTGTCTGGCCATAGCATGGGCACTGCAAAAGCTGTTGTCCTATCTTTATGGGAGAAAATTCACTGTACTCACAGATCATAACCCTTTAACATGGCTTAATAGAGTCAGTCAGCAAAATGCCAAGTTATTGAGGTGGAGTCTAGGATTGCAAGCATATAATATGACCATACAACATCACAGTGGGGTTAATAATGCCAATGTGGATGGACTGTCCAGGAAAGGAGTGGGTTAATATTCCCAGGTAGACCAATTTTTCTCAAGTGTCAGTTTTCAAGGGTCACTTGAAAATTGTGCTTGAGTCATATAAGGGAGGAAATGTGAAGAAAATCAAAACACTGTGATCTGTGTTAGCATGTCTGGCAGGAGATTTGTATATATTCTCAGATTGACTTGTATTGTATGCTAGCAGGTCAAATTGTAGAAATGTAAATAAGTTTTTAAAATGTTGAGTATCTCCCTGCTTATACAAAATGTTTAAAGAATCTGTCATTGTTTTGATGCATTTCTAATTACTCATGTTTGTGAGGGTGATTCTAAAGTACCCACTGTTTATGGAGAATCATCTGAACAGTAGGTGATGTCATTAGAATGTTCCTGATTGCTAGGTGATTATTTGAACAGCAGATTGACAAGTAAAAAAACTTTTTGAAACAGCTGACTATTATTTTGAAAATTAGATAGTTGAGACTGTTAACCTGGACTATATAAAAGAGACTGCTGAAATCAGTGCTGAACAGTTTGTGAAGAGCAGCAGTTAGTGAAGAGTTGCAGTCAGAAGATACCCAGAAAAAGGACTCACTAGAATTGTAAGCCTGATTTTGCCTTGCTGTTATGTTTTAGATTAGATCAGGGACATTATTCTCTACTTAGATTAGGAAAGTTTAGTTATTTATATAGAGGTTTCCTAAGATGATAGACTTCTATCCTAGAGTTCAATTTTATATTTCTGGTGATTGAATTCTGGTGTTTATTAAAAGTTATTGATTTACATTATTGTGATCATTTTAGTTATTATTAAATGTTTGTCATTACTTTACATTGTGGCTGGAAATCAGTGTTTTCTTTAAAGATTAGAGAGTGTTTATACCTGTTTGATACTCCACAGGTCACCTTGAATGCCTGGCTGCTTCTGGTCAGAACTATTCTTTATACTGATATTTAATTTTTAATAATTGATCCCCCTTTGAAAGGTATGTAGACCTGTCTGACTCTGGTGGCAGTGTTTACCATTTGTATTGTGGAGGGGACACAGCTGGAAATCTGTGTCAGGCTTCCCATAAGTGTTTGAGTGTCTGAGATTTGAATTTCTTTTGAGTGTGAGTAAGTCAGAGGTCTTAAACTAGAACACATTGCTCTGAAGTGTATAAAAAGGGATTGCATTTGGGATGGATAGAGGTATGTATATATATATATATATATATATATATATATATATATGCATATATATATATATATATATATATATATATATATATATATATATATATATATATATATATATATATCCAGTCCCAGGATATAGAGCATGTTCCTGTTGTGCTCTTAAGGGGAAATTGTGGATTTTACTCTGTGTTCTGGTGTTTTCTATGATGCTCATTCACTGGAGTCAGTTGTGAGGATTGAGACTCCTTAATTACTGACCCAGGTTTTAAGTGGGGGAACATCACATTTGTTGTTGGCAGTCCAATGGGATATTAGCCAGATGTCACATTAAGCACCGGTGTATTCTTTAGTGAATCCTGTTTTTACATTATGTGGACAAAGTAATTTATTCTTAGTTTTTGGTTTTGCTTTAGTATCAGACCTTCCACTGAACATTCTGGGTTTATTTCCTTAAGTATTCACTAATTTGATCATTTTGCAGTACACATACTTCTCATATGTTTCTCTAACAGAGCAGTTCGAAAGAATTAATGTTCTGGTGCTCAGCCTTACATATAGTCTACCATTACAGCCATATGTTATTACTGGGAAGATGATAGCTTGGACCTTTCTTGGTGATATGATGTCATTGCACTTGAAAATATTACCTGATTTGCCATCTCCTTTCTTCCAAGAAGAAGGCATCTTTTAATTTCTTTGCTGCAGTCACCATCTAGAGGTATCTTTGAGCCTAAAGAAACAAAATCTGCCACTGTCTCCATGTTTTCCACACTTATTTCCAAGGAATTAATGAGGCACAATTATACCATTTTAGTTTTTTTGATCTTGGGAAGGAAACCAGCATGTGCTCTTCTCATTTCCATTAACAGGAAGTTCATCTCTTCCTCATTTTCAGTCATCTGCATATCTGAGGTTGTTACTATTTCTCCTGGCAACTTTAATTCCTGCAGCTGATTTGTTAAACCCATCACTATTTAACTTTTTTATTACATTTTAAAAATGAAAACAAAATATACCAGTTAACAAAACATAACAAGGTCCAAAACAAAAGCTTATATTAAACAAAACCATTAATACTTTTCTAACAAATTACTAAGTTTTTTGCCATGATAAATACTGATGTGTGACATCTGATGTTCTCATATAAACAGTTTGCATATATTTATTGCATATAATATTTGCTAAACAAACAAATTCAGTAAAAGAGAGGGCATTTTACTTTTACAATTCATTGTAATAATTTTCCTGGCAATAGCCACAATACAACGAAGGAGAGGCACTTGTGTTTTTGGTATGGAATCTGGAATTGGGGCATTAAATAAAATCAAGGAATTTGTAACAATATAATTGTCTGACCATAATGCTTTAGCAAAGTTAATAAACTCTAACCAAAAGGGAACAACCATTTTACATTCTACAACCATATGAAGCCAATTTGCATCCAGAATCTATTCACATCTCCAATGTTTTATTTTCTTTATTTTATAAATTAAAGCAGCCTTATGAGGAGTTAAAAAGATTCTACACAAGTACTTCCGGGTAAAAAATCCAATAAAGTGATGAAGTAGAATACCCTACAGATTTTAAAGATAATTTTATTTATATCTGAAAAATGTGATTGCTATTTTTTGTTGAATAATTCCAATACAATTCATCAAGGACTATAAGTTCAGTTTTTAAAATCCTATACATTTTTGATAAATGAGATTTATTCTTATTCTTTTATATTGGGGAAAGCAAGAGAAGCTTTGCTGTAAGATTAAAAGAGCATATAAGGGACATAAAGAAGCAAAGATTTCAGAGTCCTGTAGCTATGCACTTTAAGGAACACCATAATGGAGACCCACAGGAGTTACAGGCAACTGTTTTGGAACAAGTGAATACTAGGTTTAGTACTGATGAAAAAAATTAAGGAACACTAAAGAAGGAAGCAATATTTATTTTAAAATATGATACAATGTTTCCAAGAGGTTTGAATAGGGAAGTCTCTTGGAAGAATTTAATATACGAAGGTTAAAAAAATATATTAAAAGTTAACCTGCTTAGTTGGCTTTTATAGTGAATTCTTAATTGGATGATTATTGAATTGATTAAATGCATGTATTTAAGTGTATGCTTCCTAGCAGAAAGATGTACTCTGAAAAGGCTTTTCTGAAAGCTGAGGTGCCAGAGAAGTGTTACTTGTTCTTAATGGTATTAGAGTTTGAAGTTTTGCTGTTAACATTTACTGCAGAAGTTATTTTTTTATTTTAATAAATCAGTCTGTGTACTAAACTGAGTGAATTCATCTGGCCTGGAACTTGTGGTGTGAGGTCTGGTTTGCTCTTCAGTGTGGTGCTTAACTTAAGATTTATTCTTAGTTACATCACTATTAATATTAAAAAAATTCTAAATTTTTTGGGATAGGTTTTATATTCATATTTAAAGATACTTTTTTGTTAACAAACTCCTTGAAGATTTGTATACTTAACCAGCTATTTTCTCTATGTCATATCTGACCAAATGGTAATCAGCTGAATTCAATTTATTACCATTTAGAAATTGATAAAATTTCAAATCATTTTCTTTAAGATATAATATTTTACTTAAATTAAATGATTCCAGATATCCATTCATATAGGTTATAGGAAATATTAGAATCAACAATTCTTTGAAGAAATAATTAGTTTCCATAACTCTCTTGAATGTAGTCATAATATAGTTAACAAAAATGACTAAGTAAACATGTCAGTAACAAATTTCTGTCAGTGGATGGGTCACTGAACCCATTTTAAAATTTTTGTAAACTCAACTTTGAGTGGGGTTTGAAAAGACTGGTACTATTATTAAACATGCAGTTCAGTTTTTACAAGAGCTGCATAGTTGGTCTAAAGGTTATAAGGTCAACACCTGTTATTTTGTTACACTTGATGTTGATTCATTATTTATGATGAAACCCAATGATGTTGGCATTGAGTGAGTTAAAGAGTTTTTGTTAGAATATACAGAGTACACTTTGTCTTATATTAATATACTATGCCAGTTACTGATTGTCTTGTTGACTAATAATGTGTATCTCTTTCAAAGTAAGATATACAAGCAGAAGAAAGGTGTTACTGATTGTCTTGTTGACTAATAATGTGTATCTCTTTCAAAGTAAGATATACAAGCAGAAGAAAGGTGTGGTAACGGGTACACCAGTTGCAAACACTTATGCAAATATTGTTATGTTTGTTTGAGAGATTAAGTTTATTTTTACTGATGTAAACCCATTCAAAGGAAATGTCCTTTTTTATTGACAATTCATGGATGATTTGTTTTTAGTGTGGAATGGCAATGTACAGCTGCTTCATGTTTTTTTTTAATATTATTTGAACATATCTAGCTTTTTGAAGTTTAAGAAAAATATACCACAGAGACATATTGACTTTCTAGATGTTGCAATATGCAAGGAGTTTAACGGTACACTGGGCACTACATTGTATCAGAAACCTGCAAGATGTAATTCTTATTTACACAGAGATAGCATGCACTCACAGTTTATTTTTAACAGTATTGTTAAGAACCAGATGATGAGGGTGGCTTGACTGAATACATCTGATGAAATGATAGCAGATCAACTAAGAAAGGGGTCTATATTAGAAGCACGAAATTGCTTCTGTGCGAATGCAAAAAGAGTGACACAAATACATCGAAATGCATTTGAGCATTTCGATGTATTTGTCATAGGGCAAGGAGGTAGTTCGCCAACTACCTGGAGTTGCCCTTTCTGTCACTATAGTACTATATCGGAGTTGGTATATTTAGTTAGGGGGATGTGGGGGGGGGGGCAAGCCCCCACCTGTTTATGGTTGTATTTTAGTTTTTTTTTTGTGAACGGCCATGTGGATTTTTTCCCTAGGAAAAAAATTGATTTCATGGTCGTTCACGATTCTAGCTTTCGTGCACTATGTGTCGACTTTTATGTAGTTGCACATATGCACTTTTTGCTAGAATACTATAGACCCCTAAGAAAGGTAGCTAATGACTTTATTAAAAAAAAATGGTATGACACCCATATGGTTAAAAAAACTGTCAATGAAGTTATGAAACAATGTGCTACTGATGTTAGATCTACTTTTTCTGATAAGCCTAATAATGATAGGAACCAAACTGGTATGAGACAGAAGAATACAATAAGATGTATGTTAATATATAACAAAAATGCAAATATGAATAGATGCATTATAAACAAATATTGGCACATTTTACAAGATATACCAGAGATGCAAACAACCATCATTGATAGACCACAATTTGAATATAAAAGAAATGCTAATTTAAAACAGTTTCTTTGTTATAAGGAACAGCTATGTAACTCCAGTAATTTTAAAACAATAAGAAAGGTACCACAACGTGTGTAAACTGTGTTTTCTGTAAACATATTTACAATGATAAGTTGTTTATTCATCCACCAAGTGGTCAGGTTTTTGAGCTAAGAGCAACAGGGAATGGCAATACTAAGAACGCAGTCTATCTGGCTTTGTCTACTACATGGGCAAAACTAACCAAAGGCTGAAAAAAGTATTAGTAACCATATATCAGAAATGAAAAGGTGGGTATTTACTAATGCCCTGTATAAACATAAAGATGATAGAGATATTGAGCATAACTTCAAATTCTGTATTTTACAAGTAATCCATGAAAACTTGTGTGGTTGTAATATTGTACATAATACAGAGATAGATAATTTTACTGGATTCTACATCTGTGAGTACATATGCATCCAGATGTGAATGGATATGTCTCTTTTAAAACCGCTTCTTAATGTCAAGCATATGAAAGTATGATGTGCTTATATAGAAAAATGTTAATAATTTTGATATATCTTTTCTAGTTGCATTTTTACATCTACATTTTATGGTTATTTATTGTATAAACTGTGTTTTAAACAATTTTAAACTAATTTGACATGCTTCTGTTGATTCTGAAATGCATCATGTGGCTACAATAGATCATGTGACTATGCTAGCAAGTATAGTATACAAAATATTCTGATCCCAAGGATATTGCCAATATCCTGGCAGATCGATTCAGTACCAACATCACTCCCCTCTCACCCCCTAAAGGGCCCATCTCAATACCGAAAGATTGCCAAATTCCGGTAATAACAGCCACACAGATAAAAAAATGCATTCTCCAAAGCTAAACATACAGCATCCATGGGACCAGACGACATCCCGGGCTTTGTACTACATGAACTACAAAACGAACTGGCACCTCACCTAAGTGCCATGTTTAATCATAGCTTCACCTCAGGCTTTGTGCCCACTGTGTGACACATAGCTACAGTTATGCCACTCCACAAGGGGGGATCCACCTTGGATCTTGGGAACTACTGCCCCATCAGTCTGACGAGCCTGATCTGCAAGGCCATGGAACATATTATCATGGAACTTATAAACAAAGACTTTGGCAACCTTCAAACACTGGACCCCACCCAGTTTGGGCTAGTAAAGGGCCGATCTTGTCTCCTGAACCTGATTAATGTCTTTGAATCAGTCTCCAGAGCTGTGGATGAGGGTAAGGCGGTCCACACAGCCTATCTGGACCTTGCCAAGGCCTTTGACACCATCCACCACTCTGGAATCATAGATAAACTTACTAAGCTGGGCATTAATCTCTACATCACTTGATGGGTTTCCAATTGGCTTACTGACAAAACCCACACTGTAAAAGTAGCCGACTCCAAATCCAGTTCCAGACAAGTGACAAGTGGAATACCTCAATGTTCAGTCTTGGGACCACTCTTGTTTAGCATCTACTTCCCTGAAGTACAGGTCAACGCTAAGGGACTCTGGCTAACAAAGTTCACAGATGACTGCAAACTGGGAGCCATTACTGAATTCCCAAATGATGTGGATATTCTACGAAAGGGCCTTACAGAAACAGATGCTTGGTGCCAGAGCCATGGGCTCAAGCTCAATGCCAAGATATGTATAGTTATCCCTTTTTGAGAAAAAACATGTACCCGTGAATTACCACATAGGTGGCAGTACACTAAACACCGAAAGTGTGATAAGAGATTTAGGGACACAGGTGGACTGTGGTCTAACCTTCAATAACCACATCATCACAACAGTCAGGACATCCTTCTATGTGGCACACCTCATCACTAAGGGCTTTTCATCCAGAAAAAAGGAGGTCATTGTCCCACTGTACTCATGCTTCATTAGACCCATTATAGAATACAACGCCACATTTGGTATATACCTCTCAAGACATCTAAAACAAATGGAAAGGCTGCAGAAATACCTCACTAAAAGAATCACAGGCCTAAAGCAGATGCCCTGTGCTGACCATCTAAAAACTCCAGCTATACTCTGTCACATATCGTCTACTCAGAGGTGATCTCTACTTAACATACAAGGCCATGTCAAACCCAGAGCTGTTGGACATGCTACACTTAAAGAAATCCCAATCCCTCAGAGCCACATGCTCCAAGGATCTAAACCTTCTCATCACAATGAACAAAACATGCTGGAGGGATAGGTTCCTGACGCAGAAACTCCCCAGACTCTGGAATACACTGCCCATACATGTCAAGCAGAGCGCCTCTTTGGCCCTCTTCAAAAGGAACCTTGATGACTGGATGGGAGATAGGAAATTCACCCCAGGGATCACATCAGTTGCCCTGCTAAACAGGGGTCCAGGGAAATAAATATTGTGGGAAGAAATAGCCAGGGAATTGTTATGGCTAGGCTTGTATTGGCCCTAGGGCCAATAGCCTAGTACCAACCTATGAACTTACAAACCTATATAAGGAAGTGCTTGTTAGTGCTGATTTTAGATAAGCCACTTTGTGGTGAAAGGATTAGAACTTAGTTTTAGAACTTACAACTTGTGAAAAAATGGGATTTTGGCATGGTAAGTGCTTGGTTTGTTTACTTAGTGTTCTTTGTTTCTATATGATTTTGGACATTCAAACCACTAGTTTAACTGTTTCCATGACTGCTTTTTGGTATAATTAACAAAAGGAATAGAAATAGAATTATTTCTAGTGTTCATGCAAAAATCCTTTAGGACCCAATGCATTCTATTAAAACCAAAATGTAAATTAGTATTTATTTCAAATTTATTGTTTGAAACTAAGATTGTTTCATGTAAAAGTTTCCAATTTGAAACATAGGAAGAATTTAGCCAATGACTTACTACATTTATAATGGTATAATTAGCATATAATTCAATATTTGGAAAACCAATGCCACCTTCTTCCCAACTTTTTATACACCAGTCAAAATGTATTCCTGTTTTTTGGGGATACCACAAGAATTTAAGTGAGCTTAAATATTTAAAATCTCTTTAGATGGAAGCATAATCAATGACTGTATATAAAACAGAATTTACGGTAGGATTATCATTTTGATCAATGTAAGTCTGTCTTCCATTGTAAAAAACAATTTATTCCAGTTATTAATTAGTTTTGGTAGTATATCAACTAAATTTGTATAATTTACCAAAATTGAATCCTTCCAACTAGATGTTATAGTGATTCCCAAATATTTAATTTGCCTATTTTCCCAATTAAATTCCTCATAATTTTTAAGTATTTATTTTTTTATTAATTAGCAATGTTTTTGTTTTATTATGATTAAAACTTAAACATGAAATCTTTTCAAAAATATTTTACTGAACTAAGAATATGTTCTAATGAAGATTCAGTGTCACCGCTTGTTAACAAGACATCATCAGCAAATAATTGAATTTTGGAAGCATACCTATTATCTATGGGAAACCCCCTTTGTCGTTGTGTTAGAGCTAATAAAATTAGCAAAAGGCTCTACTGACAAAGCAAACAACAAAGGAGAGAAAGGACATCCTCATTTTGTGCCTTTTATATTTTGAAGGAGTTAGATAAAAAGGATATTACTTTAACAAAATATAATAAGTTCTTATACAATTTCATTATTAAGTCTGTAAATTTTAAAGAGAAATTATATTCTTTGAGCACTTTAAATAAATAAAACCAATTAACATAATCAAAAACTATATCCAAATCTAAGGTTATAATTGAAAGTTCTTTCTTATTCTTATTAGCAATACCTATTAATGAAAATAATATTATAATGTTAGCTTGTACTCTTCTAGCTAAAATAAAACAAGTTTGATCATTTTCAATTAAACCTGGCATCATATGATTTAATCTTGTAGCCAGTATAGACATAAAAAATTCAAAGTCAATATTTAAAAGAGAAATGGGCTGATAAGAGGAGCATAATTGCTGATCTTTATCATGTTTTAAAATAAGTGAAATCAATGAACATTTCCAAGAGGGAAGAATGTTTGACATATTTCTAACTTTGAAGATGAAAATACTGGACACGACCACCACAACGTATATAAAATCCAGTTTAATAGATAAAAATGAGCGCTTTCACATGCTCCACTGGCATGCTTCTTCGGATTTAACATACATTTACTCCAAAAGACACTTAAATAGCAAGGACTTAATTAGATAATTAATTAAATATGCAACTGAAGGGTGGAGTTTTTTTTTTTAACCACCTAAGAAAGTGCCTTTAAAAGGCAATATTAACTACTCAAAAGAAGAAATGAAATTAAATAATATACAATATGTATAAAAACATGTTCTTATATAATAACAGAGCAAATAAAGAAGCAAAACTACTAATTGGACTACAATCCTGAAAATACGCTTAAAACCCAAAAATAGAGCAGCATTGTTAATACACAGAACAATCCTCTGCTTGATTTAGAGCTACATCTTTCTGCAAGACCAATTGCTACAGGTACTGTTGAAAATATGAGTGAATTCAATGACCTTAGCAGAGAATTAGAAAATGATTTATATAAATTACAGAGACTGACCTGGCAGAGAAGACATATGGAAGCATGCCTTCATTTCCATATTGTCCCGAGAGGTATGAGGGTCCTCTGTATGCCCACATATGAGAATAACCATCCAGAACTGCTAAAGAAATGGCAGAAATTAAACCTGGACTTGAGTTTTAACTATATGAGACTGTTGATTGACTATTTTTCTCCCCTAGAAGCGGAGCTCAATAATAAAGTGGAGGCTCTGAATAGAGACTTGCAGAACCGCTTCATAGGTGGGTTCTATGGCAAAAGATTAGACAGCATATACACCCAGGTAGCCCTGTATCATGATAGACTGCAGCAAACCAAATATCGGAAGCTGCAGCGGGATCATAGGGATTTTTCACTTGGACAGGTGTTTGTTTGGCCCAAGAATACTTCTCGGGCTGAGCAAGTGTCTACTTACATGGTACCTCACTCTGATAAAGTGAATGATGAAGAGCATGAATCTGGAATGACAGCCAATCAGATTCAGAATGCTGCCCATAATACAAAAGGAAACATTATTCATGCCACAGACGTGATTACATCATCTATAGAGAGGGGTGAACGCATTGCATCTTCCACAACTCCCTCTAACCAGGAAGCGTTAATGGAGACGAAGGCGAGCCATGGAGTGGGAGTGAGACCAAAGACAGTAACCAGAAGCCTGGAGGATTTTTTTCACTTCCCAATGAAGTTTCACGACAACGAGAAGGACAGGTCGAGCAGTCGTGGCCGCAGAAAATGCAAGTTCTTGGGAGAGAATCAAGGTACCAGGCGAAGGGCGCGGAGTTAAACCATTTGGTTTTTAACTTTTCAGCGTATGAACTCAAAGAAGCGGATTATTCTCTGTTAAATAAGGGGTTATCTTTTATCCCTTCCCAGGCAAGTAAATTGAGTGAGCTTTTGGTGGACCTTAGATTATTTGGACGCTCTATAGCGTTAAAACTCATGTTCACTAATGTGGATAAAAAAGGCCAACCATTGATAGATAGATTCAAACGCAAAAGTAGCTTTGCTCCAAAACTTCCGGCAAATGTTGAATGTTTTATAAATGTATGTGAGAATGATTTATATGCCTATTTTTCTAGACAAGGTTCCAGATGTACCTACTATAATCTGAATGTAGATGAGAGAAAGTCTTTATCTAGTCTAACCTCTAATAACAACATTGTTATAAAACCCGCAGACAAGGGGGGAGGGATAGTATTGTTAAATGCTATTGAATATGAGAAGCAGATGTTTGATATGTTATCTGATGCCAGTATCTATACGGAGATTGATTTAGAGACTGTGTATTGTATTATTAAAAGGGTACATGATGATTTATATGACATGCTTATGTGTAGGCAAATAACACAGCAGCTATATGATTTCTTCTTGATTGATTTTCCAAGTATACCCTTAATAAAAGGTCTCCCCAAGATACACAAAATATTTTCCCTCTTCCCATGAGGTCCATAGTGGCAGGAGAAAGTTGGGTAACTGAGAAAATATCATTATATATAGAGAGTCTATTGGGACCATTAGTTAGAAATATTCTGAATATTTTAAAGGACAGTTACCATCTAATACAAGATTTATCATTTATTAAGGAAGAAGTTAATGATCTTCCTTATTTAATAGTTACCCTAGATGCCAAGAATTTGTTTACAGCCATCCCAAATGATTATGGGGTTGAAGCTGTGAGGAATGTGCTATCAGTAACAGAAGGGGTTACCAATGAGCAGCAGTTACTGGTATGTGCCCTATTGGATGTTGTGCTCAATAATAATGTGTTCATGTTTCGTGAAAAGTTCTTTGCACAGAGATGGGGTGTCGCTATGGGCACCCCATGTGCGAATTCATATGCAAACTTAGTAGTCTACAACTGGGAGAGGGAGTTTTTGTTTAATAGTCTATATTATCAGCATATACTATTATACAGGAGGTTTGTGGATGATATACTGCTCTTTTGGATGGGCAGTATGAATGATCTCATGGCCTTCATTGAATTCTTGGAAACCACCACTGACTTCTTGAGATTTACCTCAGAAGTATCTAGTGAAGAAATTAATTTTTCAGATATAAAGATTACAAAAAAGATCGATGGCACTATATCCACAGACCTATATAGGAAGCCCTGTTGGAAAAATACCCCCTTACATTATAGCAGCATGCATCCTAGACATGTTTTTTCTAATGTGGTCAAAGGGCAGTTTAATAGGATGCTAAGGCTTTGTAATGAAGGCCCTAACCTACAGATGCAGTTAGACACATTACATACCCTGTTTTTAGATAGGGGCTATAATGATTCTATCGTTAGTAGCATTAGAAATTCTACCCTGACTGATGGAAATATTAGGATAAGAAAGGCTTATATAGGTCACGGATGGAAAGAGACACATGGTTCCAAAGTTTCCTTCATCACTAGATATACTAATGATAACAAAAGCATAGTAAATATAATAAAGAAGAATTGGAGTATTTTGACCATGGACCCTAAAATCTTGGTAGTAATAGGAAATAATCCTAGTTTTAGTTACAGAAACAGCAGGAATTTAAAAAGGCTGTTATGCAAGGAAAGTTCTAGTACCAAACTCAATAAATTGAATATCAATAAGTATGGTACATATCGATGTATGAGATGTAAAATGTGTAGTTTCATTACAGCTGAACAGCAGTTTACTCATCCTACTATTGATTATGAGTTTAACCCTAGGTTTCATGCCTCATGTGATAGCAAGAATCTAATTTATTTAGCTACCTGCACAAAATGTACAGGATTTTATGTAGGTATGACAACTAGAAGGCTGAAAGATAGGGTATATAATCACATATATGATATAAGGAAAAGAAATCCACAAAATGCATTGGCCGGACATGTTATTCTATTCCCTGACCACACTTTTAGGTTTAGGGTGCTACAGATAGTTACCAAGAGTAAAAGGGGTGGTGATAATATAAACCATTTGGAATCCATAGAGCTCAGTTGGATTTTTAAGCTCAGAGCTCATATGGACCCAGGGCTTAACCAGTACATTAGTATTAAACCTATACTTGAAGCACGTATATAGGGACCATTCAGTCATGACATATACATATATACATGTTTTAAATGAATGTTGGGTATTAAACAAATGGCAGCTTGTTGTTTCATTTATACATGCTCATGTTTTTTGTATTTTTGTATTCTTTTAGAAGTTATTAGATACATACATACTTTTAGGTATATTTTTTAGTATATGTTTACACATAGTCTTAGTCAATGTCTTAGTATTATATGCATGTATTTGGTATATTTAGTTGTGCTGCTGAAACATTTGCTTCTTTTAGGAATAAATTGTTTTAGATAGGAATAAGTGCTCATATACATATAGTGAATGAGCACTTATCATGGAACAAATGGCATAGGGACTATGCTACAATAAGCTTATTTTCAAAGCTTTTTGTAGAAAGAGCTTTTGTAGAATGGGTGATGTATATTTTTTTGTTTTTGGTCTTTTGTTTGTTTTGCTTCTTTATTTGCTCTGTTATTATATAAGAACATGTTTTTATACATATCGTATATTATTTAATTTCATTTCTTCTTTTGAGTAGTTAATATTGCCTTTTAAAGGCACTTTCTTAGGTGGTTAAAAAAAACTCCACCCTTCAGTTGCATATTTAATTAATTATCTAATTAAGTCCTTGCTATTTAAGTGTCTTTTGGAGTAAATGTATGTTAAATCTGAAGAAGCATGCCAGTGGACCATGTGAAAGCGCTCATTTTTTTCTATTAAACTGGATTTTATATATGTTGTGGTGGTCGTGTACAGTCTTTTCATCTTCAGTGTTTTCCTTTTCTGGGACGTGTACCTTTGGACGGCAGCTGTACTTGGATATATCTTGATATTTCTAACTTTCTCAAATGTTTTAACAACATTTTAGTATATTATCAAGAATTATCTTTTATAACTCAGGAATTATACCATCCAGCCCTGAGGCCTTATTAGTTTTTAGATTTTTAATTTATTCTTTGAGTTTCTTGAAAGAAATTTTTTTTTTAATTTTAAATTCTGTTCTTTAGTTAATTTATATTTAATAGTATCCTTTAGGAAGCTGTCAATGAAATCAATATTATCTAAAGTTGACTTACAATTATTAATTAATTCTTAACACTTTCAAAACTTTCTAATATATCTTTTAATCAATTGCTTTTTTAATGTTTTTAACTTTATATGTAACCTCATTAATATTATTTATATTAGTTAATCTTTTTGATCTAATAGCTAATCTATGCAAATTTTTGGGGTTGATAGAATACGATTGTAATTTTAATTTTTCAATGTTTATTGAAATTTTATGATGTAATATTTCTGATTTAAGGCTTTCAAATCAGAATTTCTGTCTTATCAATGGTTTTACGTTTAATTTTAAATTATCAATGTTTGATTGAAAAACAGTTAACTCTTTATCCCAATCCTTTCTTTTATAAATATGGCAACTTTGAATTCTGCCATATAAATAGGTATTTAACGTATCCCACAAAATGGCATCAGTATTTATTTTTATTTATTTTACATTTGTTGACCGGGCTAGTCCAGCTGGATAATTTCCATTTTCAGTGGAGGCCCAGGGAGAAAAGCTCCACAATTAAAACAAGGTTAAACATTTAAGCAACAATGCATACATTTTAGTGTAGTAGAAAATACAGCGATAAAAAAAAAAACAGGTAAAAAACAAATAGCCTAAGCTATATATTCATACTGTACAGTAATTTAGTCATTTGAAATAGCAGGGAAAGATAGTGATTTTTACGTAGGGAGGTATGGCTGAAGAGCGAAGAAGTCATTTAGTCTGGATTGGTACAGGAGCAGAGACAGAAGTTGTTAAGATGTAATAGAAGTTGTTTTTTGAAAAGTTGAAAGGAGTCTAGTGAGGTAATGTGTGGGGGGAGGTTATTCCATATTTTCCCTATGGAGTTTGAAAATAGACTGTTACCTGCTGAATTTGTAATTCTAGTTGTGGTGACTTGTATCTTTTCGCAGATCAACTGTTTCAAGTTTTTGTAGGGAGTAAGGAGGTTACTGAGAGCTGGTGTTTTTGTTGGTTGATAAAGAATGTTGTGTGTAATTAAGAGCTGTTGATAGATAAGCTTGTTAGGTAGTTCTAACCATTGTAATTGTTTTAAGTTATTACAGTGGTGAGTTCTGTACTGGGATGCTGTGGCAAACGGGCTATATTATGATAGGATGTAGTTAGTTTTTTCAGGTTACCTTTAGAGAGATTGGTGTAAATAGAGGAAGCATACAGTAGGGTGGAGATAAGATGTGATTGAGCTAAGGTGGTCCGTGCTTCTGGAGTAAGGAAGGGTTTTATTCTGTACAGTGAACCTATCTTTTTATTTACTGCTTTTATAGTGTTATTGATATGACAATCATAGTTAAGATTATTATCAATAGTAACACCAAGCAGTTTGGTAGTAGAGTCTGGGGAGATAAGAGAATTGTCAGCTGCAGTAATAGTAAAATTTAGTTGAGGAGATTTGTGGGTAGGTGAGAATAATAGTAGTTTTGTTTTCTTGGAGTTGAGAAGGAGACATCTTTTTGAGAATCAGTAACTTCATCATTACTATTAATCTTCATAAAAAGATTTACTTTATATTAAAAATTCCTTAAATCCTTTAATTGTAATAATATAAGCAGGAATTCTCTGACAAAAAAAACTAAATCATAAGGTTTCAAAATGACATTAGGTAATAGCATTATGGTCAGTCAAAGGACAAGAAATTATTAGCACTTCATCAGTTTTAGAATATAACCCAGTAGAAATAAAAATGTAAATGTGTAGGGATTTTGGCAATTTTAAATCATATAGCTCTTAAAGTCATGGAATTTATGTAGTCTAAATGTTTAGCAGCTGCAGATATTCTATTTTTTTTATATTTAGTAATAAAATGCAATTAAAAACACAAGCCAATAAAATTTCTCTTTTTGTGTATAATGCTATGATATCTAAACATTTTAGCCCCCCTAGAACCAATTCCAGGAATCCAATAAACATTGACAAATGTATATATTTTTTTATTCATTTCAAATATTACTAATCCCAGCATACCATTCTTATCAGAATAAGTATCAATCACTTTGGGCATAATCAATTACTTCTTCCAAGTATAAGAGTGCCTCTCCTTTCTGAACTAAAATATGAGCCAACAAGGACTGAATAATCTTTAAATAATAATCTATATAAACCTTTAGTTAACAAATCTGTTTCTTGTAAAAAAATGTGAGTTTTATTTACTATTAGATATTTGATTAAACTACCTCTCTTAATACCATTAATATTTAATGAAATACATTTGTACACTGACATCCTTAAAGGAAAGCAATTCAGAAAAAAACTAAGTTATGGTTTAAAATAAGGAACCAATTTTAATATCAGATAAATTATAAAAGTATTTACACCTCCTAACATGGAATAGTGAGTCATTCCAAGGGGATCCAGTACCTGACAGCCTGGGAGGGCATGACTGACAGACCACAATGCTTTGCCAGAGATTGCCTTAATCTTTTCCCCCTGGGCTTTAGGTTTCTGGCAAAGGTTTTTGCCTCCCCATAGTGCCTTTTTTAGGCAAAGTCATAAGCACAAAATTACCAACATGAAAAATTCTTAAAAATGAAATTTAAAGGTCATGCTGCTAAATGCTAGAAGTCTTAGCATGAAACTGGACTCATTGCAAGCATTCCTAGCCCTGCAAGATGCTGACATTTGTGCAGTCACTGAAATCTGGTTCAAAGCTGTGGAGAGCACCCCAACCTTACCAGGTTACTCATGCTACCATACTTTCAAACCCCAAACAGAGGGCTACAAAGCCAGAGGAGGTGGAGTTTCAGTACTTATCAAAGACATACACACAAACAGACTGGTCAAATGGTATAATGCACAGGAGACAGTCCAAGTGCAGTTAACTGCTGACAAAACATCTATTCAAATTATAGCTAGCTACAGACCCTCAACCATGACTCAGGATGCCCATTCCACCTATCTGGACGTACTTGAATCCATCAAGATTCAACCCTCTACCCTGATCCTGGGTGACTTTAACTACCCAACCATAGAGTGGAAGACCTATTCTAGCCAAAACATGAATGCCCAGAGATTCCTCAACTTCATCAATGCCAATGCATTGGATCTGTTGGTCGACACCCCTGACAGAGGTGAAAATATCCTGGACCTGGTCATCCTAACCAACACGAGTAGCCACTGTAGCACTCCTACATTGTCATCCTCCTTGGTAAGATCCGACCATAAAGCGATCACTTTTGAAGTCACCATCTTCCCTGACCCCCCCATCAGGGTCAAACTAAAAAACATTTGCAAAGCTGATACAATCTCCTCAGAGCAGGTATAAGCAGTTTTACAGCCATCGTTCCTTCAGTTACAACTAGCACTAATGTCCAAGCCTCCACCAAAAAAACTATATGAGCACCTACATAGCTGCATGGACTCAGCAATACCTGACAGAACTGAATCATCTTCCTCAAGGAAAAGTGAACCTGTCTGGTGGACAGCAACTATAAACAAACTCTATAATAGAAGAAAATAAATTGCTGTCCAGGGCCAAGAAGGAGCAGATGCCAAGTTGGAAACAATCTCTCCTTTGTCTGAACAAGCAGGTAAGGTCACTGGTAAAATCCTCTAAGGCTAACTTCGAGTCCAAATTGGCCTCATCCACCAAGGAAAATCACAAGGCCAAATCTGCTCTGAACTGGTGGTCAATAACACCACATGCACAAACACCATAGATGTAGCAATCCTGCTGGCAGACAGGTTCAGTGAAAACTTCATCCCCTGTCCCCCACATCAGTAAACCAGGACATCCCCAGCACCTGCCCCCTCCCCATCATCACAAGGGAGCAGGTCCTTAATGCCTTCTCAAAGGCAAAAAATACAGTCTCCATGTGACCCAATAACATCTCTTGCTGTATCCTACATGAACTCAGACTTGAGCTCTCAGCTCCATTAGACACCCTATTTAACCAAAGCCTGAGCACCGGCTTCATCCCAACTGAATGGAGGACAACCACTGTCATCTCTCTACACAAAGGTGGAGCATCCACTGACCCAGGAAATTAAAAGCCCATCAGCCTAACTAGCCTGATCTGCAAGGCCATGGAATGCATTATCACTGACCTTATAAACAAGGACATTGGCAATGTCCAAATGCTCAACCCCACACAGTTTGGTTTTGTCAAAGGGAGATCATACCTGTTAAATTTGGTGGACTTCTTTGAAACAGTCACCAAAGCCATGGCAAGGGGAAAATCGTGCTCACCACCTACCTTGACCTAGCCCAAGCCATTGACACTATTCCCCACTCAGGCATAATAGATAAACTCTCCCAGCTAGGCATCAACCCGTATGTTACCAGATGGGTAGCTAGCTGGGTCATCGATAGAACCCACTCAGTCAAAGTAGAGGAAGCCACCTCTAGTAGTATACCCATAATGAGCAGCGTACCCCAATAATTGGTCCTGGTTCCTCTTCTGTTTGGGATATCATTTTCTGAGGTGGAAGCTAAAACCAGTGGTCTGTGGCTGACCAAGTTTGCAGATGACTGCAAGTTGGGTGCTGTCTTAAATTCCCCTAGTGATGTGAACATCCTCCAAGAGGGCCTTACCCAAACTAAAGACTGGTGCCAGAAGCATGGCCTCAAACTGAATGCCAAGAAATGCATCATTATCCCCTTTGGGGAAAATGTCATCCCCACTAATTATCACATTAATAACAATGTACTAAGCATGCAATCAGTCATGAGGGACTTGGGCACCCAGGTTGATAGCAAGCTGACTTTTGACCACCACATTGCCTCCATTGTACAGAAGGCTTTCTGTATGGCCCACCTCATAAATAAGGGTATTTCATCCAGGAACAAGGGGTTATAACATCCCTGTACTCCTCCCTTATCAAACCCACTATTGAGTACAATGCCAAGCACATGCAGCAGTTGGAGAGACCACAGAGGTTCCTGAACAGGAAAATCCAGAGTCTCAAACACCTATCCTATACAGACAGGCTAAAAGCCCTGTCCCTCTACTCAGTGTCATATCGACTGCTCAAAGCTGACTTGTGTCTAGCATGCAAGGCCATTTCAGACCCAGCCTTGATGGAGTTGCTGCATATCTGTAAGACAAAATCCACTCACACAACCTGAATGCAAGGCCTTAACCTGGTCTGTGACATTAATAGAACTTGTTGGCAGTTTAGATTTGTGTCCCAAGACTCTCCCATCTCTGGAATTAGACTCCCTCTCCATGTCAAGCAGAGTACCTCTCTGCCCTCTTTAAGAGGAACCTGGACAACTGGATGGGAAACAGAAACTATGCCCCTGGGATCCCACCTGTGTCCCTGCTAGACAGGGGAAACATGTGCTGACTTTGAGGGAACATGGGCGAAATTCTTGGCTGGACTTATAAGGGCCTCCGGGCCAATAGCCTAGTATCATCCTATGAACCTATAAAAAAGTTGTGGTTTGATTAAGTTATCATGCAAATTTATCACAACCATTTCCATTGCACTATCTAATCACAATCTAGTGCTACCACTTCTAAATATAAACTAAATATCAATATATGCTAGCAGATAAATCATACTCATATTAAATGCCAGATTTTAAAAACAAACTTCAATATAATAGAACATTTTTATCACCATTTAAAATATATGAATTCTTATCTATTAATTGTAACATAAAACAACAAATATGAAATCTATAACATCCATTGCAGCAATACTCAACACATATCGAAACCTACTAATTGCATAAAACTCATAAATACCCACTAATTATTTATTAACATTGTCACATTACTTCTTTTTGGTACACATACATTTAACAATATGTTAAAACTAAAATATGAATAATAGGTTCCATATTAATCCTATTCATCATTCCACATTATGTTATATACCTTATGAATAATGATCTAAAACGTTCAATTACTTCATTATAACATTTGCTATGTCATTATAATAGTATCTTCTCTTCTTACTAATTTATTACCCATCACATCATTAAATATATTAAACTTAAATCTAAGCACCTCATAAATAGTATTATAAAATACCTCCCCACACCTTAAACAGTATGAAAATAACTGTACACAAATACCATTAATGTCTAATAATGTAATACATAAGGTGTCTCTCTATTTTAAGAAAAGAAGATGCCATTAACCTATTAGACTAATAGCCTATAATAAAACTTTAAATAGTCAAAGCTATTTCTAATAGATAAATAAATCAACATAAAATGCCTAAAAATACATTATATTTCCTACTTAGAATATCCTTTTGTAAAATAATAATCTGAAGCATTCAATTGTCTCATTATAACATTTATTATATTAATATTAACACATCCTCTCTCCTTTCTATTTTACAGTCTATTATATTAATAATCATCATAAAATTAAAAACTAAACACACTATAAATAGTATTATAAAGCCTCTCTCTACACTCTATACAATTAAAATGTCTGTATACAAAAACAATATTTAATGAAATACTACGTAAGGTGTTACTTTGTTATAAAGGTGAGAATATACTATTAACCTATGAGACTAATAATCAATAATAAATCACTAAACAATCTAAACTATTCATTTTAGATGACAAAACAAGACTGCATAAAATACCTATGTAAACATTATCAAAACTGTATTAATCATTTGCCATTGACTTCAATGTAGATTAATTAGGCTTTCTAACTTACTTAAAATGCATGTTTTGCTTATTTAAAACTTTACTGAATTAAAAAATAGTCAAATGGAACATTACTTTTTGTGAAATCAATAATTAAAAGAATAGAAATAGTTTATTACTTACATTTTCCCATTTCTGCCTCACCTGTATGACTGAATCAAAAACAGTGTCACAGAGAAATTTGAAAAGTACTGTTTGGATTATGGCATGTGATACTAATATCACAGCACATCATGGGTATCAAAGTTTAAGTATTTCCAGCCTTAAAGGCAAAAATATAATATTTTACACAGAATATGCTGCTGCATTCTTATTGATGCTAATGAATTTTTATAATATAATCTGTTATGGTGACTGTGAGTATAGCGTTCACCTTGGATAAATAAATGTACAGCAAACCTTACAAAGGTAATGGTAAGACGATTACTGTTACTATGATTGTCATTTAACCTGGATGTATGCTACATTAATATAATGTGCAGGTTTGAAATAATGCCTTCTGAAGCAATTACCTCAAAAACAATGCAAGAGATCAGAACACAAATTATATTACCATCTTTCTGTATAAATGGCAGTATTTTTTTAAATAGAACATTTAGAATCACTTTCACAAAGAGCAAATGTATAACTTCCATCACATTATGGAATATTTTTGTCATTCAGACTCGAAATTCCATGCCACATACCAATAAAATTAAGTACTTATACAGTTTTCAGAGGATTGTCTTCAGTCATTTGAGACATAATGCCCTCAGATGTGCATTTGTGATCCCCATTATGCTGCATGAGAAATTTCAGTGTAAAAAAATTAATAATACATGTCTCAAAAACTACAAAAGATGCCATATGACAATGAAAGTATTGGGGTAGTATATAATAAACATCTTTAATAGCAAAGATTTTAAGTGAAACCATTTAACATACAACATATCTAGAAATTTGAGTATAATTGTTTCATGCTTACCACTGTATTTTGTAACCAAATGCTAGTGTGCAGTGTTAATTTCCTACTCACTATGCTGTAGTTTATTGCAAGCTCAAAAGAGCAGATCAAACTTCTCTGTTCGCAGCAACAGTCCACAGGAAAGCACTGGCAATATGGCAGCCTTTACAGCATATCCTGGGTATACCCCGGGCCCCCCACCCAGTGAACAGTAGTTTCTGCCCATTTAAACATTTTCAAAGTTGAAAGTTGAAAGGTCACAAGGCACTTCCTCCTTCCTATGAAAACAAAGCTGGGCTGCTGTGATGAGTAACAACAGTCTTCTGGCTGCTTTTAAACTACATTTTTAGTCAAACAAGTTAGCAAGGCAGGAAAATGCATCAACAACACTTTTTTAGTTTGAAATATAACTCGCGACCACACAAGATGAGCTGAAAATTAAGGAAATCCATTAAAACAACTTAAAAACTTCCCCACTTTTAAAACAATGAACTAAAGTATAAATACAGATAAAATAACATTTAAACACACTACAACAAACCAACTGTAACAATAACACACTAAATAAGTTAATGACATTTATAGGCATCCTACAAGACAATGCAAGTTTCTAAAAACCTGATATCTTTAATAATGACAGCTATAATTTAAAAAAAAAAGCAGAATTAACATTGTGAAGCATCTCTTTAAAATAGTAACCATCTTGGTGTTTACAATAAAAATATTTACTTAAAGGATTTAAATAAAGTGTAATGAAAGAAAAAGAAAGAGAAATACTATTGCTGAAACTGAAACAAATTGTTTCATAGTACTCTAATCATTACTACTGAAAAACTTAATAAATTCAATTTAAAAATATAAAATTTAAGAAAATAAATAGCTATTATTATCGTTAAATGGTACAATCTGAAAAATGAAAAGGTTTTGCCTTGTGGTTTGTATTATTCTTCACAAGAAGATTAAAGCAGTATTTCAGAACAAAACAACAATACAATCAGAAAATAAACTGAGTCACCAATTTTCTTTAAACTTTCTACTGTTTTTTTTTCTTTTTAGTTGGTCCTTCCATTTCTGGTTGTTTGTCTCTTTAAGATAGTTAAGGACCAGTCCATTTCTTCAGGTTTGTTCAAAAGTTTATTCTGAGTAAAGTCCAAAGTTTATCAAGCATGTTAAATGTTTTTTTTTGTTGTTGTTCAGGAAGAAAGATCTTAATTTTGCATGTAAAATAAGTTGAGATTTGATGTTTGACTTCTTTAACCTCTTAAAGGGATACATGCTTTTTTTAGAAATCACCGATGAAGTATAATCATTATCAAATCTGATGTTGTTTTCCTTCATTTTTATTGGAGAATTTGACCTGGCTGTCTTTAATACTAAATTTTTGTCCTGAGTTGAAAGGAATTTAACAATTATAGATCTGGGAGTGGATGGATTATTTTTTGAAGAAGAACTTGAAGGAGATCTATGGGCTCTCTCTGTGCCAAAAGAAAGTTATTCTGATAGATTTAAAGTTTTTGGTAACCAGATATTTAGAAATTGTATCAAGTTGTCTCCTTCTTCTTTCCCTGGTATTCCATAAATTCTGATATTCTTCCTAGATGTATTTTCCAGATCTTTTACCTTTAACAAAAGTAAAGCATTTAGTTTTAGGATAAATTCAACATGGTTTTCATTTCCAGTCAGCCTTCCATCCAGGTCTTTTACTGCTTCTTCTATAGTTGAAATCTGAACTGATTGTTTCTTAATAACTTCATTTAATAAATCCTGTTGTTTCTTGTAGTCTTCTTTTATATTATCCATTTTTATCTCAAACATATCCAGCTTAACTGAAACATCTTGGATATTTATAAGAATAGATTGTAATTCCTTCTTCATCACACTATCAAGAGAGGAAACTTTAGAGAAGCTCATGACTGGATCTCTCTAAAAGACTTCTGACAGGACTATAACTTAAAAAAAATCGCACTCACTTGATTTTTCTTCTAGCTATTAACACAGAATTAATTTTCATAGACAAATTTAACCATAGAAATAGTTTCTTCAAACTGAAAAACGTTTATGCTGCTAGCTGCTCACCATTTTCAACCCATCATTTTTTCATGTTATAATCAATCTATAAGTGAAATAAGTTGACAATATAAAACCTTACGTGAGTCCATTCCCAAATCATTCTATAAACAGGTTCCTCAGGAGGCAAATAAGATGCCCCCATTTCTCTAAGAACTTTCCATAGTTTCTCATTGTCCACACAGTCAAAGTCTTTAGAGAAGTCATTAAAGCAAAAGTTAATATATCTCTGGAACTTCCTTGATTTTTTGTATTAACCAGAAGATGTCAGTGCTTGCTATCTGGTGTCTCTGCCCCTTCTAATATCAGCTGATACATCTGGTAGTTCACATTCCATATATTGCTGGAGTCAACTAGCTCTCTGTATCTTGAGCATGTGAAACAAGTGCAGTTGGTCAATAATCTGAGCACTCACTGGCATCACCCTTTTTTGGTGAGATTGAAATATAAACTAACCTTTTTCAATCCAATGACCTCTGTTTTATTTTCTAGGTTTGCTGGCAAATTCCAAAGAGTACAATGTTTTTTAACTGTCTGGAGTTTGCTGTAAAATATCAAAAGTTGTGCAGAAATAGCAGGGTGGAATGAAATTCTTAGTTGCCTTTTAATGGAATTTTTTTATAGCTTGATCCATGCCAGCTGTGACCCACTATGTCTTCAGCCTGCTGCCACAATTGTAGTAGAGTTGTGACTACATGAGACTGTAAGCAGGCTGAGTAAGAGCTGAGGAGGTTTTGTTGGAAATAAAACAAAATAATAAACTAAAATAGGAAACATGCCTCAGCAGAGTCATCAGACTGACTTTTTTGTTGGTATCAATGGAGAAAGGAGTCCTTTTAAAACAATCAAGTAACACACAATTCCACCAAGAGTGACCAAGTATTTGCCAGGCAAGCAGACAGGAAAAAGAATAAAACTTGCTTAAGCAAATGTGGTTAGGACTGAGACATTTCATATTAATTAAGTTTGTACACTTGGATAATTACTACAAGACATTGCACAGTAAAATAAATAATGACATATAGTATACAGTACCTGTAAAATAGCCAATCCTTTCTGTAAAATAGGTTGAAAACAAAACAGTGCATAGTCCACCATCTCCACTAACGCTATCAAAGCTATAATATATCTCTTTTAGGGACAGGACAGCTGCTGTAAGTACAGAAATGGGTGAATCAGTATTTAGTTCTTGTGATCCAGGGGGCTACTGATCACCTGCATGTTCAGGACAGAGATGATTTGAGAATGTGTGGTGCATGTGTTGACCTTTAACAAAAGCAATCATATCTGACTGACTTCATGAATGTAAGCCACAACAGATGAGGTGCAAGTAAGCTGTGGGATAGGAGATATTTCTAGATTTCTGGATCTGCCAACCTAGACATTTAAAAAACATCACAGTGAGCTTTTCATCAGCAGGTTTCAAATTCAAACTTAACATTTTGTGTTTCACAGCTACTAGTTTACCCTACTTCTGCTAGCAGTAGTTCATTGGATTGGTGCAGTATATTTAAAGACCAACAGCAAAAATTCAAACATAATAAAGTGAGTTAATAGGACTGGTGCAGTATTTAGGAAGACCAATAGTACATAAGTCCAGTCACAATGTCTTGCCTTCCATGTGGTGTAAAGGGAAACATACATACATACTAGGAGAAACATCTACATTTTCATAATTTTCTACCAGTATTGCTCAGATTTGTTTAACATCCTCAGAAGGGCATGCAGGGTCCACCTCTAATACTACCTTTCAATAGGGGCATGATATCTTTGATGCATTTTTCCAGTTCCTGCTTAGCAAGAACAAGTTTGCTTAACACAGGATGGACAATGTATGGAGAGCAATTGTTACATAATTTACTGGAGTGAACATTCATGTACAGTTATTACTGTGCATGTGATGCTTCCATATGATAGTGACAAGCAACTCTTTTCAGCGTCCATATTGGCTTTAGAGATTTGCAGAGGAAAATATGCATTTTAACATTTTAACTTTTTAAATAATGCACATGTTCAGTATTTATGTTAAGTGTATTTATTTCTCTTAACATTTTCTACTATATCTAGCTTTTAGTATTTAATCACACATATTTATTGTTTTAACACATTCAACATATTTAAATATTTATTGTAAATTGTCATTTTTATGAAGCAGTGTTTATATATAGTGTGTTTTTAGGGTGATGTGTTCCATTAACTTTTTCAGTTTGTATAGTTTGTCTGCTTTTTAAATTCAGTGACTGTAAATATTGTGCTTTTAATGATATAATTGATTAGTTTATAACTGGGTGGAACTTCCTGTTTGGACTGTATAAGAAGGAAGTAACTATGTGGGGTAAACTGTCTTGATGAAGTCTAGATCTTTCTGGATGAAAGCGCTCATCCTTGGATTTTTTGTCTGAAGTTAATAAAGTGGATTCTGCATTCAACAACTGTGTGGTGATTTGCAGCCTGCAATACTTTGAGTGGGTTCAATTCAGCTACTTCTTCTGGCGTTTGTGTTTATCTGCTTCAGTTTGTGCTTTGTGACTTTTTTACATTTTTAAATAATTCAAATCGAATTTCACCCCCTTTGAACTACAATTCAATTTGTGATGAATAAAATATTTTCTGCCATTGATTTCAACATATTGGCCTTGATACATAAACTTGCAAAAATTACACATTCCACATTTTCATCACAAATTGAATTGTAGTTCAAGGGCGGTGGTATATGTGGCCAAGTGTAAGAAATGTCTGGCTTATTACGTAGGAAAAACTACGAGATCCCTTAAGGAAAGGGTATATGAACATTTATATGCCATAAAAAAAATCTACTTTAACAAATGCCCTTGCCAAGCATGTACATATGTATAGTGATCATAGTTTTGAATTTTGTGGTATTCAGCAAGTAAAAGAGCAACTTAGGGGAGGTCCATGGATGCTGCAGTTAGAGAAAGTGGAATTAATGTGGCAACTGTTATTGGATTCATATGGCTGGCCAGGACTCAACGACTACTGTGCAATCAATAGTATATTGAAATTAAAGGCATTGCTTAGGTAGCCTAGATATGGTTATATATATCCAACTTCTTGTTTATCAATAATAGTTAGCAGTTCTTATTTAACATGCACATTAATTTACAGAAAATATATTTTCATTTATTTTATAGGAAGCATGTTGTTTAATAAGAGTCAGTTAGGTTTGTGCATATTTTAAATAAAGTCTGTTTTTAAGTTAATTTGTATATTTTTTATTAGGCTGTGTAGGTAATATTTGTATATATTTTTGGTGTTAATTTTTTCATGATAAATGTAGATAGAACTATTTATTGTAGTACTTTGATAGGAAGATATTATAATATAATTAATTACATAATTTCCTTTTTTATGGGTTGGGGCGGGAGCTGCATAATGTTATTTAAGTAATTGGTGTGTAATAAGATTTTGGTCTGATGAAGTTTGTGATTAAACAAAGGAAAAATGCTTCACCTTATTAAAGAAGAATTAGTTTGTACCCTTGCTGTGTTTTTTTGTTTTTAATATACAGCTTGTTATTGTCATTTTTTTTCTGACTGTATAAAGCTCTGCCTTCTCTGACTCTGAAGTATAGCCGATACAATTTGGGTATTGACCCTCTGATGATATCCATATGTATAGCTGTCTCTGTTAGGCTGTTCAAAAATTGTCTTTTCTGTGACCAAAGAATTACCTTGGCAGAAATATAGTAGTCTATGACCTCTTTGTTTTGTTCTACAAAGCCAGACTTGCCTGTTATTCCACTTGTACTTTAACTACCAACATCAGCATTCCAATCACCTATGATGAATGTAATATCTTGTTTTTGCTGTTATTTCTACGAACTGCTGCAGATACTTATAACACTGGTTGTCCTCCTTCTCTTTGGCATCTGTAATTGGCACACAAACTTGCTATCAATGCAATAGTGAATGGCTTACCTTTCAGTCTGACTGAGATTCTATTATTTTTAGGTTATAACCAAGCACTGTTTTTGATACTCTTTATTAAATATGAGAGCTTTTCTATTTCTTCTTTAAGATTCCTGTCAGGAGGAGAAAATGTGATGATTACCCAACGTCATATAATCCATTCCAGTCTATTACAATTCTCTAATTTCAAAGACATAGGTGCTTATTCGTGACATCTCATCCTTAGTCACATCAAGTTTTCTTCAATTCATAGTACTTAGCATTCTTTGAAACCAGCCTAGATAATTGGTTGGATAACCATAAATTTATTCTGGAAATTTGTGGTAATGGTGTTTTAATCATGGGAAACTGGCATACTCATTCTATTACTTATGTGAATTGGCTAAGCTTCTCAGTGGCTTTTTGGCCATATGCTTGGTAACAGTTTTAAGCTTATAATAAGTGGGCTACTTTTCTTGGACCATTGTCAGCAATGACACTGCCAACAATACCATGGGTCAATGCAATATTTAAGGGCAATTTTAAACATAGCCAATCATTCATGTTTTTGGTAAGTTGGAGAAAACCAAAGTAAATTCACCCAAACCATCCATACTACACTAAAAAGTGACAAGAGGTCAGGTCTGAATCCAGGACTCTGAATTATGAGAGAGAAATGTTAAGCACTGAGGTACCTCAATTTGTTTAATTCATAAGTTATACTTACAGTCAGTGTTATGTAAATATTTATTACTGTTGCTTTAATCATTGCAGTTCTGTACCTTTACAGAGGGAAGAGAGAAAGTTAAGAAAATCTGACCAAGTAATTTACAAAAGAAAGGAATCTAAACTGAGCCCAAAATGTTAATTTTTAACTTCTCAAAGAAGTCTGGTTGAACAGAGAAGAAATTTATTAGAGTACTTTGAAAAAAGTAGAACAGATGTAATGTGTTTCTTTTAATCATAGCTGTAACCTTGTTGCAGAGCTCACATTATGTTTGCCAGAATTTAGGCTTATAGATGTTACAGTTTTACATAAATGTTGGTTTCTGTTGGTGTGGACCAATTTTATACAGCTCTAGAGAGCTAGTAAGTAAAGAATTGCAACAAGAGTGCTATGACTATGTAGCAGATGTTGTGAGGCAATCATTGCACAGTTATAGTTAAAACTGCCTGCTTGATTTTGCAGCAAGATTTCTCTGACCACCAAGACAATGAACTCTGACAGTATCCCACCCATCCCACTGTCTTTGCAGTATAAAACTGTAAACAAAAGGATGTCCTTTCATTTTTGAAACAATACATTTTCTATTTATTGTATACTTTAATCACAGTTACAGAAGAGTATTAAACTCTACAAGAACCTCACAAGATATTAAGGAGAAAATCTATTACTACCAAAATGATTAAACGACAACCACCGGCTGTTTATTGTACTTGACTGTGTTAATGATCAGAACCAGATGGAGCACTTAAACTGAGTGAAGCAAGTTGCATGGAGTATTTATAGCAAGTACTGATGTTTAAGATGCATTGCAGGATGCACAGAATAGGATGGGGTGCCCTCCACCCACAATGTAGTTCACAGTTCAGAGTAAAGAAGGTATGGTGTGAGAGAAAAGAGAAAATAGTGAGGAGGCAGGATTTAGGAAAAATAAAGTTAAGTTAATTTCTGGTTTCTAAAAGGGCCAAGATGGCTGTACATTTAAGGGAATTGTTAAAAATCTGGGATAGATTGTCTAATATGGTGCAAGCTGAACTCAATGAAGAAATTAGGTGGCTAAGATAAGTGTCTGAAGTACAGGAATTTGCATAAGGAATTCAAAGGTGAGGCAGTCTGGGATGGCAAAAATAAGGAATCATCTGTGAGTCATCTGAAGGAAGGAAAGAAGGAAAACTAGCATGCTGGGAAAGAAAGAGTGCTATAAGATGGGAGGCATACCTTTCAATCTCTTAGTGCAAGACAAAGCCAAAAATAATTGGGAAACAAAGGACCAAAATCAGATACAGATTTTAAATCTTGTTCTTATAAACTTAGAATGTTTTTTAGAATAACAAGTTTTGCATTAGCAATCTTTTCTTTTAAGGTATGAAGTCTGAAACTGGAATGACTGTCATTATTTAAAAACTTCAGTCTTCAACGATTTACCAGCAAACCACTAAATTTATGAGGAACAGACTGAAAATATAAGCCAAAAATCCATACATTCTGCAAGATTCTGGACAGTTCAGAGAAATGTGGGAAGGACAGAGTGAGAGGCAAGGGTGCTGGAAAACCAGGGAGATAGACTGAAAAATTACAAAATGGAAGAAAACTGCAGAACAGCACAGGAAAGTGAGCAAGTGCAGAGGTTAGGGTGGAATTAGAGATAAATTGAAGGGGGGGGGCAACGCTGGGAGAGTTTGTAAAGAGAAAGTAAGAATCAACATAAACATGTCACAGGGACTACAAAGAAGGAGCATGGAACTGATCGATTCAAGTGTGAGATGATGAGGGGAAAAATGAGAGGATGTTTAATATTGTATCACATCTTCCTGTGCAGGCAGCATTTATCTCAGCCGTCTAATGGATACTGATATTTTTAGAGATGCGTGACTCAAAACTGATTATCAGGACTTCATTGAGACAGCAAAAGGTATCATAGTTAAAATGTTTAGTAGCAAAAGGACAGAGATATTGTCAGAAGCCAAATTTCATAACATTTCAGGTAAAATGGAGGATCTAGTTCTGATGTTACCAGAAGTACGGTTTAACAAATACTGAACTGGTTAAAAGGCCACTCTTCAATAAAAAAACCTTTTCTACCAAGTAACTGTAACCTCAGAGGCAGCTTGTATAAGTAAGAAGGATTGGGGAGCAAAGATGTCACTTTGGAGATTAGGGGTGCAGCTCTGGAAAAAAAAAACACTTTTCCTCTCTTTTAACAACTGCCTCTTGACCAGCACCATTTTATTGAGTTGGCTTTAAAAGAAGATGCCTTGATTCCATGGGTTTGTACATATTTCTTTCACAGAGACCAGTGACTGATGGACTAATGACTTTCTGTTCCTCTTCTTTTGCTCAAAATGCATCTTTAGCACTGAATGATTTCACTATACCTAATACTGATTGCTGCAGTCAACTAGTGGGCTGTAATACTAAACAGGGATTCATTTCTATAAATATTCTACTACATATTGTAGGGAATCCATCCACTGGGATAAATATTTTAATTTAGGCTTTTTCTGAATCTTAATCTGCTTGATCCTGTGTGGAAACTAGTGATCAGTATACACTTGTTATAACTGCTTGGACCTGTGTGGAAACTAGTGATCAGTAGACACTTATAAATGTGTGATCCTGTGTGGAAACTAGTGATCAGTATACACTTGTTATAAATGCGTGATCCTCTGTGGAAACTAGTGATCAGTAGGCACTTATAAATGTGTGATCCTGTGTGGAAACTAGTGATCAGTATACACTTGTTATAAATGCGTGATCCTCTGTGGAAACTAGTGATCAGTAGACATTTATAAATGCGTGATCCTGTGTGGAAACTAGTGATCAGTATACACTTTTTATAAATGCTTGATCCTGTGTAGAAATTAGTGATTATGTCAAAAATATATAAAAATAGGACATCAGTGAACCATACAGGCATTATATATTACTGTGGGTGATGACAGCAAGAATTTTTTATTTGTACAAAGAGAAGTAGTTACTTTCATCATTATGGTTATCAGCACTCCACCCCTTTTTCCATTTTCTGCGTAGGTTTATGGTGTCCTGTCAACTGCTGTCACCTCTCTTCCGAGCTACTCTCCTAACTTCATCAGAAGTCAAACCTGACTGTTGCAGGTCTTCTCTCACACAATCCATTAATCATCTGAATAGATGTCTTCAGCTTGTCTTCCATTTGTCTTGTTTCTCCCAAATCTTATTTACAAGATCACCTTCTGCTTTCCAGAATAGGTGACCAAACCACCATAATCTTTGCTCCTTAACCTTGTCTGCAACTGGGGCTGTTTTGACTTCTGCTCTAGTGTCTTCATTTCTTCATCTGTCCTACAATGTTCATCATAGTATCCATCTCAGGCACCCATTCACCTCAAGCTTCCCTAGCTGCTCTGCCTTCACTGTCCATGTACCTGCACCGTACAGTAATACTGGTCTCACCACTGTTTTGTACATCTTACTTTTCAGCTTCTATGAAATTCTTCTTTCATACACTACACCTGACACTCTGTGCCATTTAGCTACAGACTGTCTGATTCCAGCTTTGGCTTCCTCACTCAGACTTCCCTTCTCCTCATCTTCCCCTCCCAGATCCTAGAAGCTGTTTATCTGTTCCACTATTTTCCCTGCAATCTCAATTTTCAACTTTTTCTGATTCTGCCATTTGCTGTGATAATCACTGTCTTGTCTGTACCCCATTCCATCCGATGTGCTTTCAGTTTCATATTCCAACCCATATCATTTATTGAGGTTCCTGTTCAGAAACTGCTTGTAGTACCATATTTTCTGCACACAGCAGCTTTGTTGATGTCTCCTATCTGACCTGTTTACTTATGTAGTCCAACAGTCATATGAACTGGAGTTGCTCAGAAGTGAACTTTACCTTCATGTCTCAGTTAGCTCCAGTCTGATCAAATTGTGAAGTCTGTTAATAGCATCATAAAGCAAAAGCATGACCGCTGTTCTTGTGCAGCTTTAATTAAAAGAGTGAGGGAGCTATGCTGAAAGCAAACATAGCACATGGGTTGCAGACTGAAAGCTGGGTGAACTTTGTGAACATAGAGGTCATCTACTGAATGCTTCTGAGGCTCCACCTAGACTACTGAGTGCAGTCTTGAAGACCATTTAAGGAGAAAGACATTTTGGAGACCATTTAAGGAGAGACACCTATTGGATATGATTTAAGGAGAAGGACATTTTGGAGACCATTTAAAAATGTACACCTCTTGGAGACTATAAGGAGAGAGCCCAGTTATGGAGATAGACATCAGACTAGATGAAACCATGAAATGGAGGGAGGGCCAAGGAGATGGTGATGGAAGTGAGATAGCTTCTTTTTATAAGGAAAGACTGATAAGACCATGGCGATATAATAAATAGTCAAAAACATGGAACAAAAAGACACAATATACCATGTAGGTACACTAAACAATCAGAAAGATTATGGGAGGGAAGAAACTTGAAACACTTACACAGATGTGTAACTGACAGTTTAAAGAGGCAGTTTCAAGTAATACATATGCAAATATTTATTTTTCAGAAATGGTGGTGAGGACGTGAAACAATTTCTTGGTTGGGATAGTGGATGGCAAAAAATTAAATGAACTTCGACTTTCATTGCTGAGAGTATAAAACGTGCACAAGCTCTTATTTTTAATTACCTATTTATCAACAGATTGATCAAGTGGACTATGAGGTTTCCTTTTCAGCTGTGACCTTCTTACACAAAATTCAGTGAATAATAAGCATAAAGCATATGACTGAAAAGGAAAACTGCAGAGCATTTTATAGTATAAAAGAAGAGCAAGTCTGCTGGAGGCATAATTAAAGCTGGGGAGAGAAAGGTATGCAAGAGATGGAGGAGGAGAGAAGGTAACAGAAGAAAGTCTGATAGTAAAGAAGTATGAAAGCCACTGCAGGAAACAGTAAGATGGAGAAGGGGGACCTCTTATGGTTAATGATCACCTTAATTACACAAAACTAAACTAAATCTAAGGGGAAGATGAGGATGCATGCTATATTTTAAGTCACAGAAGTTACTCAGAGATGCTTAAAAGCATTATATTATATTATGCCCCAAGAACCTTTGCAATTACGTAAGACAGAACAACATATTTGCACTACTATTTGCTTGCATATGGTGCATGTGACATGGAAGAGTTTTCCTAGATTTTGAGGAAATCAAACATAAATCCCCACTTCCCCAATGTGAAACACAGGGATGAAAGGAGTGTAAAGGAAAGGTGAGCCTGCCTTCTTAAAGGCAAACATAGGGAATGTGTGGGAGGGCATAGTGTTAGTTCACTACTTAAGGGGATACAGTTTCCCAAGTGTAGACATGTGAGAATGAGGGTGGATGTGTGCTAGATAGGGAGACAGTTGGCTTACAAAAGGGGATGCAGTTGTCTTCTTTCTGAAGGAAGTAGATTATGAAGTGTCACATTTTACTGATGTCACCCTGAAGGCAGACGGTACTAGTATTAGACTATTTAAGAAGAGGGAGCCTCCATACCAGGATAAGCATTCTAGAGTAATTATGTCTTCTTCCCAGGTGGCTGCTAAATTATATGCAAAATGTTTAGACATTATTAAACTTGAAGTGCTGATTAGACTATCTAGTAATAGACTGCAGGAACTAGAAAATATGGTCACAGGGGCTGAAATCTTAATGGGTACCCATTAAGGATTTAATCCTCAATCAAAAGCAATCAAACAGAAAAGAGACAAAGATAAATGCGGATCTGAATGGTATGGATTATGCTGAGTGCTGTGTCTGTTACAACCCAAGTGTACCAGAGATCAGTGCCTATTGCTATTTCCTCCACATGCACAACATGCACATTCTGGGATCAATCCCAGTACAATCCTCCTCCAACAAACAAACCAATACTGCCAGCAGTCTAACAATCTGACACCACACACACACACACACACACACACACACACACACACACACACACACACACACACACACACACACACATCTGCACACAGACTCTCACATTTATGCCAACATGGTCAATGATCATACACGAGCTCTTCATTCATCCTGCAGATAATCAGAAAAAACCTACACTACTGTCCATCATGACAGTGAACAGAACATCTGGTCAACTGCACAATTTTCTCACCCTGCATGTCAGTGATTGTATTTACACCCAACTTCTAATACAAATGTTAAGCCAATTCCTGAAGGAGGTGTGCAGATCTACTCAATCAAAGTATACTAACATAAAAAAAGGACATGACGATACCCTTTAAGACTTACACCTCACTGGTTTACTGTAGGGGTGGCTGGCATGGCTTGCTAGACCTGCCATCCACCATTATGCTACTCTGCCTGTGCTCCCTCCCATCCTTGTTTCTTTCTAGAAGTCATCCCAGCTCTGCTTAAATGTGGCCCATAATACAACAAAATCAAATGTGTGCGAGTGCGTGCATGTGTGTGTGTGTGTGTGTGTGTGTGTGTGTGTGTGTGTGTGTGTGTGTGTGTGTGAAGACTGTGAATACATGCATGTAATGTAAATTAAAAACAATAGTCTCCACTTTAAATTAACTGCAGGGCATCAGAACTACAAATGAAATTAGAAAGTAGTCAAACAAGAGAAGTACAAATTCAGGTTGGCAGGAATAGATAACAGAAGGTCCTTTTATAATGTGCTAGGCAACATGAAGGGAGTTCTCTAACTCTAAATTCCAGCTTTTTAACGATGGCGATGTTTTGAAAACTAATAACATAAATGTGGTTAGAATTCCAGTCTCTGCTTTGATTATATAGCTGCAAATATTCATTTATGTTAATTAAAATGATAATCAAGAGTCCATTAATTACCTTCAAAGAGTCAAAAGTTTCAGATAAATAAAAAAGTGCCCTGACTATAATATAATAAGCCTGACTTTAATGTTAGAAATAATTTATTTTGTAAAATATGTTTTTTTTAATCTTCCTGTTTTTAACAGGATTTTTCTTCTTTTCCTTGTGTGCTAAACTAATCTTAATCTTTTTAATGGAGGCTATAACAGGAATTTAGGGAATTTTAGACTTACCAGCCCCATGCCTATTCTAATAATCGCCACAAAAAATATAACTGTAAGCAAGATAATATAAGATTTTGTGGTTTAATAAATAAAGAACATATGCTTATTAAAAGAGGATTGTGCATTGCAAATTTAGTTGACTTTTTTGAGCTGGTAGTGCATGCAATGGTCCCTGAATTACTGTTGATGTTATCTGTTAAGATATGCATAAGGTATCTGACATAATTCCATATATGTTATTAATGATGCCAGCCACAAACTGTCATCTTGGATTTATATATAGCTAAAGATAAAAGCACTTAGCTGAGTGTATTAAATTCCACTGAGTAACATATACATCCATGGTGGTGGTGGATTTTTATTGTGTTTTGCTTTTCATACACCATTTGGAGCATGTCTGGTGTTTTATTTGGATTTATAAATAGCTTACTGGCAGGCAGAAGATGAAAGTGACACTTAAAGGTGTATCTTCTATCTAGGAAAAATATTCCAGCAGTGTACTTCAGGGTTGCTTTGTGAAGCCATTTTTTTCTTAACATTTTTATTTGCATCATTTCTAACTATCTAAAATAAGGGCAGTGAAACATGCAGGTAGTTATAACACTGAAAGGATGCTCACTGTATTCCTTCAATGGATACCTCAGATAGCTGTAATACTACAATAACTGGAAGGCTTAAATAAAACCATCTTAAATTCATGCAACAAAATAATGAGTGGAACCGGAAAGTATGGAGTAGCAGGCATTAGTCCTGTGTTCTTTTCACAGACTTTGCCAATGCATTTCTGATTTATAGAACTCAGTGGAACTCACCATTAACTAATTAAACTGAACACGTTCAAAAATACCCCCTCATGGTGTCATATACAGTATGATAAGAACATGGTGTTAGCACTGCAAAACTGGTTCTGTGATGGACCTTCATCTAAATAGAGCATCCTGGGAGATGTAGGCGTATGTGCTAAGAAGCCAGTGTTCAGCAGATTAGTTATTACCGCTGCTTCACAAGCTATTTCAGCTTCGCACAATGGAAAGCAAACAAAATAAGTACAAGCACTGTTATGTTTAATAAAAGACCTCAAAAATATAAGGAAATCTAACATTTATCTGACCACCAGGTGCTCAGCATAGTTAGGAAATCCTTCTGTTTGGCCCAAATGATATCATTACATTCATTTGAAATAAAGGCAACTATTACAGTATTGAAGATACTTACACATTAGTAGATGTTAAGCACTGAGCGTGTGAAGAGGTATATTTATGGGTTTGTCAAATAGATTATAAATTATGGGATTTGTGCTTAGAAATTCAAAGAAAATGAGGGGAGGGAAGGAACTAGGTAGGGTAGAAAATGTTAATATTGTAGTTAAGCAGTGCGGTATAAAGCATGTTCATAGAAATTTATATATATACTTATCATAAGGTTATATTACAAGTATAGAGGTGGGGATGTGCAGTGTCACAAAACTATACATATGTCTTGGAGATACTAGTAAAAGTATTCGGGTGTTGGTAAAGACTGTTTGTGAGGCACAGGATTCTGAATGAAAAAAAAAATGGTTTGACAAGCTGAAGATAACAGTGGCATTTGCCCAGAAGATCTAAAGGAGCAGATCCATTCATTTGACAGATGAAGTTGTAGTTGTGTTTTAAATGAGTTTGCATTCTGAATGGATTTCAGTGGTAGAGGCATGAGTTTAATGGAGAGTAAGCACTGAAGTCATGTGCATGAATTAAATCAACATATTATGTGCAGGAATATATTTAGCATATCATGTGCAGGAGCATCCTTAACATATCATGTGCACGAATGTGCTCAACATGTCATGTGCAGAGATGATTTCAACATATCATGTGCAAGAGTTTGCTCAAAGTGTCATGTGCAGGAATGACTTCAACATATCGTGCAGGGATGTGCTCAACGTGTCATGTGCAGGAATGCATTAAACATGTCCTAGTTTATTACGTAACAAGTTATTGTAATAAAATTATTGTAATCAATGTAACTGTATAGTTATGCTATTTGTCTCTGGAGCTCTTCTTCCTGGGCCTCCGCTTGAAATTGAACTCATACTCAATCACACTTTCCCGGTAAACAAATATCAAACAAATAAATAAATGTCACGTGCAGGAACATCTTCAACATGTCATGCACAGTACTGTGTTCAACATGTCATGTGCAGAAATGAGTTCAACATATCATATGCATGAATGTGTTCAACGGCTTACTATTGTAAGGTCGAACCGGACCTCATCAAATGATGGGATCATCGACACACGTCCGCAAAAGTGACAATGACGAATTCTGATATCATCGAAATATGACTCGACTTCGACCTCAGAATGGTCTTTAATATGGGTCAAGATAGGGGTGAGATTCATACTTCGACAATGTTGGGATCAACATTGTTGCCGTTCAGCCTCCGGACTTCCACTGAACCCATTTCAACCTTACCATAGTAAATCGTGTTCAACATGTCACATGCCAGACTGTGCTCAGCATGTCATGTGCAGGAACATCCTCAAAATATCATCTACAAGAATGTGCCCAACATGTCATGTGCAGGACTGTGTTCAAGATGTATGCAGGACTGTGCTAAACATGTCATGTGCAGGAATGATTTTAACATGTCACATGCAGGACTGTACTTAACATGTGCTCAACATATCTCTTCCCATGACAGTGATCATATTTTGAATGAGTGCACAGACTTTCTGCTAATTCAGAATCTTCAAGATCCCAAGATACTTAAACTGCTCCACTTTTATAGATGTACCTCCCTCCACCTGTGATAGCAACCCACTCTTTTCCAGACAGAGCATGACCTTTGATTTGGAAGAGCTGATTATTATCCTATCATAATGAGCAATATAAAATGGAGAGTGTAGGTCTTGTGACTAAGAAGACAACATCATCTGTAAGTAACTATGATGCAGCCTTCACATTCCCATACTAAATAGTCTTCAGCCCTTAGTTATGCCTTGATGTCTTGTCCATTAAAATCATGAAGAGGAGTGGAGATAAGACAAACCCTCATCCTTTGGCCAACCTGAATGTTAATGCTGTGAATGTGGATACAACTCTTACTGTAGACATACAGGATTCAGACTGCATGCAGCAGTGACCTGGGGTACAAGGCCATGTGCCTTTTTCAGGTCCAAAAATGCCTGAATACGGCACTAGAAAATTCTCATAAGCCTGACAGTATTTTTACAGGAACACAGAGTTGATCTATTGTCCCACGGCCATCAGATTATCTGCATTGATTCTCCTGAATCTAAAGCTGAGGTATCAAACAAACATCTCTTTCACACCATACTAGTGAAAACTAAGGAACATGGTCCCCCTGTAACTGGAAAACATATGCTAGTCGCTTGTTTCAAAAATTAGGTCCCTTAACCCAGTTTGCTGATCTACAAGTAGTGTCCGCATCTCCCATGCAGCAGTGAAAAAAGAATGTTGTCTATGGAAGATGAAATTTTCTGCCAGTTTCAGTATTTCTAGCAGAATTTCATCATCATCTTCTATAGTCTTGCCACTCTGGAAATATTTAATTGTGGCAGTGACATCACCCACAGCAATAAATCTCTTTTCTCAAATAGTTTTGAGGGCATGCTGAACAGATTCAAGAATTTCTCAGTGTTCCTTCCACCTCTCAACAATGTTTGTAGTTGATGTTAGCATTTCTCCTCTCTTGCTGAGAACAATCAGGGTAACATTTTGCTTCCTCCCCTCTTCAGTCTGTGGGTGATTTGTCATGAACAATATAAGGCCTTCCAAATGTTGTTTTCCATGGTCTCACTAAACTCCTCTGACATATGTGCCTTCACTTTGAAGGCTAAAACACATGCAAATTTCTTGGCCTGTTAGCACCTATAGATCAGATCTAGAAAACTCCTGATAGCAGGGCATGAAAGGCATTTTTTTTAATGTCAGAGCTTCCCTCACTCCTGTAGTCCACCAGCGGATCCCAGGGTTAGGGGATGGCTTAATTGATAAGATGTTGACCTCTCAGACACAAAGTACAGAGCCTGGTTCTCATCTGTGGTCACTGTCTGGCTGTTGACTATGCATATAATAGCCTAATAGAAATGACAGGAAATAAGTATCTTTCAGCCAGAGCTCCTTGCAAATGTCTCACCTATGGACATCTTCAACAGGGTTATTCAGAGTATGCATTTTCCCCAGGCATGTAAAATAATCTATTTTGGTGGTGGGAGTTGAACTCAACATAAAGACAATGGCTATGGATTCCCTCAAAACCCCCCACTATATATTTGAAATTTCTGACTTAACGTGTTGACCAATTTCACCATAAATGAGTGATCAGTTGAGAGTTCGGCATCTCCCTTACCCTGAGGGGCTGGAGGTCTGGTAACCCAACTACAAAGTTGATCGCTGTTCTCTGGTCAAAGGCATCCTTCTATTAGTTATACTTAACAGCTGCCTTCTGTTCAGACACAGTGCTTGTTATTTACAATCTATAATGAACACAGAAATGCAACAACAGTTCACCACTGGGGCTCAGGTTAAGCAAGGTTTTTCGATCAACCACAGCAGTCCAGGTATCTGTATCATTCCTCACATGGGCAATGGACTCTCCTAAGAGAACTAGTGAGTAACATACCAGCAATGGCGGGAAACTGCTGCAACCCCAAATGTCACACTATTACTACATATATAGTTGGACTTCCATACCTTACTTTTTTGGGACCAGCATGTAGATGGTGCAGTATTTATGAAGTATGTATGGCTAAAAGGGTAGGTTTATTGGCATGAGAAATTGGTGCTTGGGGTACCATCACAGTGCTATGTAACAGGAACACACACAAAGTCTTGTCCCAATCTACAGTGACTTTTATTAGTTGCAAAGGGCTTTGTATGCCATTCTATGGTATACAAGCTATGCCTCATGTTGTTTTATGGTATACTTTGTCTAAGAATAGCACCATTAGTTATGGTTTCTTTATTCTCCATGGAAATCAACACAAACATTGTTTGTCTGATGGAATATGGGTTTTTAACTTTATTTCTGAGAGCAGTTGTAGCTGTGGTTATGTAAGGAATGACACCCCCTGTCTCTGTGTCACCCTGACCTATGTCTTTGCTTTTTGTGATGTCCGCATGAACTTTTTCTGCAAGTACACTTGTTTTTATATGGATAGCATGCTACATTCACATTTCATTTCAGTTTTCTGATGTAATTAATGGACACCTTATTTTTTCCTTTCAAACACTGAGGTCAAGTTGAGTTCCTGTTCAGATTAGGAAGATTTAATAAGAAGTAGAAATTGTCTCAGTATTATTGAACCTTGTCTTGCTTTGATGATTAAAGTAAATTTTGAAAGGTGTGCATTATCTCTTTCTCTGTTGTTTATCTTGTTAACTTTGTGTTTCTATCAGCTTTTCCTGAATTTACTTCAATATTTATGGCTTAACAGTATGTGTTCATGAATGCAGAAGTTAACAGTGTAATAGAATTTCTTAGTAGCATTCTGAGCAGATGTATTTGCCTTACTGAACAGACTTCCCAGTCTCTCTTCATGTCAAGTACTGCATCATAGTTTCCACAGAATAAGTCTAGAAATAATGACTTTATGATGAGCTGTTTTCATTCTTAGGCTAAAGATAATGGTCGAGGTTATTGCAAGGTGTGTGCTATGGTTCTCAAGGCATATATTTTCCTCAGAATACTTTATTTGTCCTCTGCAGGAAGATGTGTTGGCAATTACATTTAAACAAAGCTCTGCAATATTTACCAATGCATGTATTTTATTAAGTTATAGACATTGTTCAACAGTATTTTCCTTTTTTTTCAAAATGCATACTGCCTATATCATTTAATTGTTTATGCAGGTGTTGCTATTGTTGTTGCTTAAACATGTTATTCAACTTATGGGTAGGAGACCTTTATTCTGGAAACCAGTGTGCAGTATCAAAAATGATACCTATGTTCATGATAAGACAACCATTTTTCATCTTAATTACAAAGGCTGCAAACATGCTAGTTTTCTTAGTAATATAGCTAAGCGTGTGACATCCTTTGCTGAATTTCATACTATGTGTTCAAAATGAGTTAATTTAATATTTGGGCATACTTATTTTACGAGTAGTTAAAATCACCCTGTTGAATATAAAATTTCAAAGTATTCAAGGAAGAGTCAGTCTGAGACAATGACGTAACAAGATCTTATGTTAGTTGTAACTGCTTTATTCCAAAACTACAAATGATTTTTTCTCTGAAAAATGAGAAAACAATGGGTCTACTTTCAGTGCTCGTGTTAGGAGCTTATGATACACTTTGCTTGCTGCTACTTGTTCATATTTGCAATTGCTCTACCTCCTACCAGTCTTATCTAGCCTTCTCAACACCCAACCCTACAGATCAGATCTATATAGCCCTATCAAAACCCTATCTCTAAAACAAAAAATTCAACGCAGTCCCTAAAACTAACCATAGCACTCTCCTTCATAAGACTAAAGTTTCTGTTTGCTAAACCTAAAACTCTACTCTTTCTCACTACAACTTAATTCCCTGATCACTCCCTAATTCTAAAATCCACTGCCACTCTTTAACCCTAAATTCCCCTCCCTCCAGGTCCAAACCTAAAACTCCCTTTCTGCTCTATAAACCTAAAGTCACACCCTAGCCGTAAACTCAGCTCCCACTCCCTAAACCTAAAGCTTCTATCTTCCTAAAGCTAAATCCTTCTCCTGATCACTGGCTGATAGCCTAACCTGCAATACCAGCCCCTCCCACTGCTTTCACATGACTGTCACTCTAACCTTGCCCAGATGTGACTACTGTGTTTGAGCAAGGTGCAGCAGAGCTGTAACAACTCCTCTGAGAATGTACTCAAGTTCGAGTGCAAGCAGCCAACCAGCTTAGCTACAACATGCCTGTGTCTCTGGCTATGAGATACTGGTATTTTAGTTGTTGAATCGTGGGTGCTTGTTGTAGACCTAAAAACAATACTGTCCTTTTCCCACCAAAAATGAGAAATGACTCTGGACTGTAACTTCATGCAGCTGTGACATAAGAGAGGTGTCCTAAAAAATTTAAGAGAGTCAAAAATAGATTAATCTAATCTATACATAGAACAAAATCAAAATGCAGGAGCTGATATGACTTATTTCCAACAATATTTTCATTTTTTCTGACAGTGAAATGCTCAAAAGTTCACATTGATTTCTTCAGTACACTTTGTTCAACAGAAACAGATGGTTACCAGGTGTGTAAGATTCACAATTCCTGGGTAAGGGAGTATTCGCTTTCCCTTGGGACTGAGCATTCTCTGACTTAGTATATATATATATATATATATATATATATATATATATGTGTGTGTGTGTGTGTGTGTGTGTGTGTGTAATAAGATATGCACACTCAGCCCCTGCAGAAACACCTGCTCTTTATTTTCTATGCTTCAAGATTAATTCTTGATGTATGTGCAGTAGTTTTTGGTTGATGTTGTATAGGAGTCAACATTTCAGTCATCGATATTTCATCTGTTCAATGTAGAATACTACACAGAGATATATATATATATATATATATATATATATATATATATATATATATATATATATATATATATATATATATATATATAGATACACACACACAAATATGCATATGATCAACAGAGTTGAAAGAACAAGAGATGTAAGATATGATATAGACTCATCATGAAGCTTTATTGAACTGGCCAGTTCAGAAGTTTATATGATATACTGATTTTTTTAATGGTTACTATCATTAGAAGGCACAGTTACTGCTTAAGTTTACACGTAATTACATATGCGACATGTATATGACATGTATGTGACACACATATGTGACGTATGCTCACAGGATATGCCTCAGTATTCTGACTATACTTCTACTACTCACATATATGTAAGGTGGCATAAATTGAAGGGTGGTGTCTGTTAGCAAGAGGCAGTTCTTATACCACCTGAGATAATCATTATCCCCCAATCTTTGAAGGTTAGCTTGTGAAAAGTCTTCATACCTGAAGTAAAATGGTTCCACTGTCTCTCATTATGTAAGCACCAGTTGAAGCTATAACAAGATAGGCCAAACTAATTTAAGACTGAACTAAACAAAAATAAATAAAATCACTTGCTGCATGGGGCAAGATTCCATGCACCTACCTCACCCCATATCTAAATATACTACACGACAACTGAGAAAAATGAAAACCCCAAAATACATTATATGAGTGCCACTGTACAGATAGAAGTTGTACCAGCAGGGGTCCCCTACTGAGAATTAATAACCAGAAGTGATGGATTGGGAAAATACACTCAAAAAGCTGAAATCTTATCCAGTTTACATTATGTCAAGCATAGGGAAGCCAAGTATAATCCTTTCTATTTTAAAAATGTAATGCAAAGAAATACATACTGCTAAGTCAGAGCTGAATTTTACCTTAGTCAAAGGGCCACTAAAGTGTTGTTTTCTTAAGAGTGTCATTTTGAACAAACTTGGTGTACTCCATAATATGCATTTTTAGTTACTTTAAAGAAAACTGGTAATCAGAGATTTTAAAACTAAGCTGGATTTTGGGGTGTACAGTTAATGGCTATGATGATATGAATGAGACAAGTGAATGAAGGTAGAACTGTATGACATTTCAAACATGACCTACTCAAGTGTCAGAAAACTTGCTGCCAGCCATCTGCAAATGCATCTGCATATCTTGCAAGAAGAAAGCATCAAACATTACAAAAGAGCAGAAGACAATCTCTTCTGTACCCCCGATGTGGTAGCATTGTCCCTACACCCCAATCTCTCTCTTTCTATCTAAATTTATACACACACACAAACACACAGACTCTATCATCATACTAATTCAGAGATTGTATAAACCGTGTGGGTATGTATCACTCTTGCTGAAACTCAGATATAGGAACTATACAGCTGAAAGCACATCCCTCTCAACTGTCCAGATTGTTGCAAAATGTGCAGATTTTTGCCTCATATTTTTGGCCTGTTACTCATAAAATTTGTGGTTTTCTCACAAATCATTGAGGACTCAAGTCACTAAATAAAGACATACATTTGAGTTTCAGACTTTATATACTTAAGAAAGTGCATTCTAATACAAATATGTTATTCTAACAACTTTCTAAGCTTATATATAAGAGCAACATTTAAATCTGTCCCTGATTTTGGGCTTTTGTCCCCCATTATTTTTGACTTTTTCCAGATTTTTTGCAATTAGAACTTGAGATGTATGATGATCAATTAGCCCACAAGCTGCTGTAATACACCCACTTAAAATAGAACCTCTCCATTTTATTTATTTTAAAGGAGGTCCTTCACAGTATAATCTGGTAGTTATCATTAGCAGGAATAAATAAGATAACACTAGCTGTGACTTTTGATGTTAATTTTACATGGTCGTCAGGCAGTTCAAGTAACACTGGGATCATTTGTACACACAAAGCAGTCTACTATGGGAGCTCAGTCAAGATCAACTCGACATGTTTTTCCTTGCCTTAATATAAAGAATAATTTCCAGTTCCTTCTACAGTTTACAAGCAGTTAATCCCCTTAGACTTAAGCCACAACATTTGCTTTCTGTCTAAACCTATAATTAAAATGCAAAGTAAAACAATTTCACATTAAAATAATGCTGCAGTAATATGCACAAAAACAATAGATATACTCACTCAGACTGTTCTGTGATTGTATTATTTCTACCTTTGATGTCTGGATGCTGGACATCTTGGGATATTACTTCCTGTGCTCCTGCACTTTAAATATTTCCATGGTATTTCATTATGTTTAGTCTGTCTTTGAATGCACACATATTCTGAGCTGCGTATTTTCTGTATTAGAGTATTCTATGCTGTTCTTACACAATATACATTTTAATGTCAGACATTTGCATAACTCATTGTGTGTCCCAGTTGGACAACTGTCAGCCTTGTTTGCTTCTTTCACTGATAACTTGTTGCATCACTTTGATGTTGTTTTGTTCTGTGTATTACCTGCACGAATGATACCTTTCTTTCCATTAACTTCAGATTTGCTGCCTCAATTGTTTCCATGCAGCTATACTTGTCTTGGTGGTATAGGAGACTTGAGATGTGCTAAATGACACTGCAATCTTGTTGTATCCCGCTTACCTGTTCATCTTATATCTACCCTGGAGAAAAAAGTAATGCCCCATTTAAAGAGCACATCATTGTTCATGAGGGTACACTTTTGAAATGCTGCTGACTAGTGTATTGGTATCCAGCTGTCCTGCTTCCCAGTTAATCATCATAGTATTTGTAAAACAATGGCCACTTTTAAAACTGCACATCCCAGTACAAAGTTCACCACAACCACCACACCACTGTTTACTAAATATATGATCTCTCAGATTGGACTAGATAGGACTAAAGTGCATACTACTCACTCTTTATTCCAAGTCAGCCTTTTGTAATTAGATATGGGGCAGACTCCCTTAAAATGGGGGTTCAGGGGGGTGCATCCTCATTGCAGAAACAATGATGAAGTAGATATTATAATATTAAACAGTAAATGAGGCAGTGGGTCAGAGGAACTGAGTAGCTGGGCACTGATAAACTGGATGATAGGATTTTAAAATAGACACACTTTTAGTAGATGCATATAGAAACCTATTTATTTATTTATTTATTTGCATTTGTTAACTGGGTTGGTCCAGCTGGGTAAGAATTACCCTTTTTCAGTGGAGACCCATGGGGAAAAGCCCCAAACAGACATACAAATACATACGAATAGAGACAAATTAACAATATTACAGAGGAAAACAATATTATGGGTACAATGGATAAGAAAAACAAACAATGAAAGTTTGAGAATATGAGTAAGGTAGGCCAGAGGCATGCATGCAAAAGATTTATGAAAAGGTGTTCTGAGCAAGATCTCTGAATTAAGTAATTAGCTTCAGGAACAATGATACATTGGCTGCATAAGTTGCTGCTGGTTTGCTAGATAAATGCATGCCATTCCCAGTATGCTGAGCATGATCAATATAGAGCATTTTGTGTGTGGCTGCCATACCTATTTTACTGATGTTATGTCACGTCACATTGGACATGATATTACAGTGATGCTGTCTCAGACATTTTGCTGTGGTTGTGTAGTATCTGCTTGCTGAATTAACATTTTCTTGCCATGCCATCCCAAATAAATATCTCACACCGGCAGCAGACTCCATATACTATCCCATCTCTCTCCTTATCAAAAGGTTCATGTCAGAAAAATACATCCCTAAACTCTGGAAAAGCTCTCATATTATTCCTCTGCACAAAGGCAGTCCCTCTACTGATTTCTCAAATTACCAGCCAAAAGCAATACTCTCAACACTGGCCAAAATTCTCCAAATATGTGTCCTTGGTCAACTCACTGACTACTTAGAAAGAAAGCAATTGCTAAACAATTCCCAACATGGCTTTAGATCCAAGCATAGTACTATAACTGCTTTAATAAGTTTTACTAACACCTTCAATAAGCTCAGAAAAAAGGGTCACCACTTATTCGCCATCTTTCTCGACATGTCTAAAGCTTGATACACTATCTCTCCCTTAATTACTCAAAGAACTTTCATCCCTAAACCTCTCTCATGCAGCACTGTCTTGGTTCCATAACTACTTAACTGATCGCCCACAAGCTGTTAAGTGGCAAAATGAACTCCCTATCTTACTACCAGTCTCAGTTGGAGAACCACAGGGCTCAATCATTGGTCCTCTGCTTTGCACCATATTCACAAAGATATTCACATCAGCCACCCCTTTAGACACCATTGGACAATACGCTGATGACAGTACCCTTATTTGCTCACCTCTATCCCTACCACGACTACTAGAACAAACCCAAACATCCTTCACAGACATCAAAAACTATCTCTTAGACTACCAACTCATACTTAACCCTAACAAAACATGAGTAATGTTGTTCTCTAACACCAACAGACTACACCTCCCATGTTTCCAGTGTTTTTCAGCCACTTCAATACCATAATGTTTGCACAATCCCCAGTGCAACAGTCTTGCCACATTATTATGCCTTTCAGTATACAGGCTTCTGCCATTAGTATATCACAACCAGCAACAAGGTGTGCGACTGTTTCTAATTCAGTTTTACAAAACCTACATTTGTCTGTTTCTCCCACATGTTCAATGGAGGGTGTACATAGCCCACTATCTTGTGCCACCAATATTAACCTTTCATCTCTTGGTTTGAATTCACCTCTCCTTAACCATTCCTGCACTCGTTCCTGATCAGCATGAGGTTCTTCCACAAGTTTTCCATACTTCTTGCCTTCTCATCCCCCTTACTGTATAGTCTCGCCATGTGCTCAGATTGATCAGTCTAGGATTCTAGGCCTACAGCTGTTGATGATTATTTAAGAATCACACACTGGGCCTTTGTCCACCACAAACTTTGACTTTCTTGGACATGTGTGTTCCTACCTGCAGTGTTACTCATTACCTCTCATAGTGTTCTACTATACCAATAGCTGTTATGCTACTGCTTATGTATTGTGTATGTTGTCGTCCTTTTAAATAAGCATGCAATATTGGTCTGACATCCGGCATTTATATCCACAGATTTTTTTTACTGTGTTACGTTCTGCAGTAACTAAACATTGCTGCTGTCTGCTTGTCAAACATACCTCTCAACCTCTTAGTGCAAGAAATCTGGACAAAGCCTAAAATTATGGGGGACAAAGGTTGAAAAATAGGAACAGATTTTAAATGTTGCTCTTACACTTAGAAAGTTGCTAGAATAACAGGATTTGTACTGGCATGCATTTTCAGAAGGATATGAAGCCTGAAACTCACATGTATGTCATTATTTAGTGACTTCAGTCCTCAGTGATCTATCAGAAATCCACAAATTTTATAACGGACAGATTAAAAGTATGAAGCAAAAATCTGGACAGTCTATGTACATCTGTACAGTTCAGAGGTATGTTGTCCAGCTCATGGTGGCCTCCTCATCCTAGCTGACCTCGCTCATTGTTAAATATCTTTGTACTCAGTCAGAGATGGAGCCTTCTAGTATTATTATCTTTTTGACATGCATCTCTGTGGATGTTATGTCACATCACCATGACTCCATTGCTTCTCATGCTCTGCATTTCCATCCATTGCTATTGTTTCCTTACAGTGCGGGGATATTCTGTACTGCCAAGCAGCTCAGTCCTAGCCAGAACTTTTATTGTTTGATCATAGGAAAGCCTACAAACATACACTAGAGCAGTACCTCAAGAAATCAGTTCTGGAAATCATGCACTGGGTGAATCTTGCCATCAACTTATCTCGGAGAGGTCACAGCATGAACTGCTTGTTTTGGACAGAGGTACTTTCCTTTCAAAAGTGTAAATAGATATCCAAGGAAGGAAATCCCGGCCAATTGTCTGCTCTGTCAAATGGAACCATCTACAGTTGTTGCAGTTGGAACTATGGCTCCAGTACTGGATTACTTAGTTACCCCAAGAGCCACCACTGCCTATTAGTAGTGGCCACCCTTTAGTCAAGTGACCATGACTAAATTATACTGTGTACCTGTTTTACAGTACTGCCCTTGACATTGTGGTTTCATTGCAGAGGGCATCATTTTGGTTTGTACTCTTTTATTACATACATTTCTATTCTCCACACATTTCTTTTGTGCATTAACTTTGCAAATGTCTTTGCTTTACATTAAATTTAATTTCCTGCTGTACTCCTCATAATAAAACTGCAAATGATTTTACTGTAAATAAAGATCATAGCGTGCTGCTTTTTTTGTTTGTTTGGTTTTACTGTATACTCAGTTTTTCTCTATATACACACCCACAAAATGATGTTGTGGGTGGTATTGAGCAATGACTTACATACAATGATAAAGCAGTGTATATAATAAAGATTTACCTTACATCTCTTCTATAGAGAAGCTGCTTCTTACTTACATTATGGTTTCACTACTTCATCGTCATGTATGAATTTTCAGTGTGAGTTGTTCCAGCTGCAAGAACTAGTTGATAAATTGTTTTCCTAGGGAGTAAGAAACTACATCTGATGCGTTTAACATGGAAATACAGCAGTCTATATATTAATTTAGGTAGTGAGGCATTATGGGCTCAGACCTTCATGATGTCATTGAAGAGATTTTCAGCTCTGAGAAAATTATTCAGGGGTTGTCCTTACCAAGAAAATAAAATGCAAAAACAACATAATTTTTCATGATTTGGTATGCATATGATAAAGATGTCATATCCAACTCCAAAGATTTGTTTTTTAAACCTGGTTTAGAAGTTGACCAATACTCTAACTACTATTACTTCGTGTTATGCTTTCCTAAGTGGGTCTTTTTAGCCCTTTTTGTAGCTCACGTGCAGTGGATTGCTGTTTTTTCCCTCATTTCATATGCTGTATATAACACTTTATTTGTATTTCAGAATAATAGCCATATTTTTTTTTCTAGACAGGACTATATCACCCAAGCTAGAGAATAGCCATATGTCCATTATTTCTATGTAGTGTGACGTGGTTCCATATCCATCTACAGTACTTCAGTGTTACTTTCATACACTTTATTCACTACCTCAGTGGTAGAGTGGGAATGTAGTAAGAATAACCAATGTTCTACGTCTTAAGCATCATGATCACACTTAGCACAAGATTTTGCTAACAGAATTACTCTATTTTGGTCTGAATTTGGTTCACTGATACACATACCTGATGCCAAAACAGCCAAAGCATATACTAGGCTCTGCATCGGATGATGTTTCTTCTTGTTCTGTTGTGGTCTTTAAAATATTACATTATGTACTGAAGTTTGAATAATGGGACACCAGTAAACACAATGATTTACTGTAATCTTGTAGCATATCTCTTTTAAAGTGTATTACAGCAAGCTTCTCCATTTACTCTCCCACAGAACTTCAGTTAGCGTGACTGGAATGATCTCAGCAATTATTTCTGGAAAAAAAAGACAGACACTTATACTAGGGGTCGTATCCATTAGCACAGGTCACTCTGTCTGAATTTGTACTGCATGGCTTTTAGATAGTACATTACAGTTTTATGCCTGACCTTTAAAGCAACAAACGAATCAGTGGCATTTGAAATGTTATCTTTATAATGGGCTGTTCCTTGCATGCTTTGCATGCTCTCAATAACATTTCAGGATGTAATGCCATTAATTAATTAAAATAATTCAGTGAGAATAAAGACACTTAAAGGATTTTTGGATCACTGGAATAAATTACTTTGTCCTTTCATCTGAAACAGTTTAAAATAAACGTCTTAATTATTTAAGCACAGGAAACTTTCAATCATCAGATGAGATGGAAAACCATTAAAGACTGTTAACATGGTTTTATCTATTTATGTGTCCATTTATCTATATATTTAATCCACATATCTAAACTATCTCTATGTATCTGTCTATCTACATATCTATCTGTCTATCTATTTATCCATGTATCTATCATTTTATTTAGTTTTAACTATACAGCTGAGACGATCCAATAGATCTTTTTTCCACAAACTACTTGGGTATAAAGCCAGATTCAGCATGCATATATCTGAAAGATTCCATCTGTAGTTCAGATGTCAGCTACTTTTAGAACAACATTTACTAACAAGTTACTATATATCTTCCATAACATTACTGCAGTGCATGGAGTGCTGTGATTGTGCTCCGATATCAGGAAAAAGATAAACTAGTTAAGGACTACTCGTGTGAGACTTGAGTGCAACAGCACTTTGAGGTGCTTAACTAACATTTTTATTCACCACTAAGCACTGTAATTCTTGAGTCTTGCTCTAGTGACTGTGCCAGCTGGCAAAGAACAGTGACAGAAGGTAAAACAGCATTTAAACACTGCTAGAACTTCATTCTGTCACAATTATAAACAAGAAGTGTTACAAAAATGAAGTATGTAACAGCTTTTAAATGCTGTTTTGCCTTCTGTCAGTGGGACACTTCATTTCTCCTTGCTGAATCTCTCATCTGTCCCTGATTTTACATAACATCACAAATTTATACCTCATATTTTTTGCCTGATCCCACATAAAATCTTTGATTTTCTGAAAAATCATCAAAGATTACAATCTGTCAATAACAGCACTCATTAGAGTTTAAAACTTCTTGTTCTGAAAATAGCAGCTGATTCAAAACCTGTTGCTCGATTAACTTTTTCAATGAATTAGAGCAACATTTAAAAACTGTCCCCGATTTTGATCCTTTGGCCCTCTATTATTTTTATATTTGTCCAGAATTCATAAGCAAAGAAGTTGACTGATATGATGGTGTGTGTGTGATCACGGTAAATGATTTACTGAAACACTTTGGGCTTCTACACGTTTCTCTCTTTTTTTTTTTTTCTGCAAGTAGTAGTACACAGAGTAGGTAAACCTCTATGCACTACGAAGAATTACAATCAGGTCTCCGATCATAACCATTACTATGTGTTTGTGACATTTCTTGGCATCCATGTTTTCAACATATGTTTGTTTGTTTGTTTCTTTCGGCTTTTCTCGGTTAGGGGTCACCACAGCGGACCTCCGGTCCGCTAATAATTGGCAGTAGAGTTTTACGTGCTGGCTTGCCGGGCCTAACGCGCAACCTTCAATGAAGGAATGCCCATTCACGGATGTCACCACACAGAAGACGCTCTAACTGAGAATCGAACGGACGTCTAACTGTGAGGTGACAACGCTACCGCAGCAGCACCACCGCAGATACGTTTTCAACATATAATAAGCAGGTATAATCAGAGACCCAATCATAATAATCTGCAAAACTGCTTGGACTGCCTCACTTGCACAGTGAAATTGGTGGAAAGGGAGGCTTCTTAAGCACCAAGTACTGCCAAGCACTAATTTTATACTAGAGCATTAGTAGTATTTAGTAGACAACAGAAGAGTAGCAGAAAGCTATTAAACACATCATTTGGACTTTTTAAGTCTAAATAAAGCATTTACTAGCCTTCCAATACTCTTCTTAGGTAGCAGTAGTTAATGTGTTACAGATTTATAAGCTATAAAACATTGCTACTATACTGTTTTTTTTCTCTCTAACTATTGTAGTACATGGAAGCAGCTAAAGTTCCATACACTACAAAAAATCGTGATTGGGTCTTTCTGATCATCACCCAGGATGTTATGTGTTCTTGACAAGGATGTCAGGATTTACCTCTTGAACTTTGCTCTTGAAATGACTTTCTTGACATTCATGTGTCATTCACCTAACATCCTGGTTTTGATTAGAGACCTGGCCATAACACCCTATGGTTCAATTAATGTTACAGCATATTTTGTAAACTGTTTCAGCTATACCCAGTGTTATTACTCATTGCCCTAGATAGACTTCTACAAAAGACATATAAAGAAATGTGTGACACAGTCTACACCATGTAAAGCAGAGGTGGTGAATATATATCTATAATTATTCCAAGTAGTGCAGACATCAAGTGGGATATGAGGACAGAAGTGGGATATGTAGGTTCATAGGTGTGATATGTAGGTTCATAGGTGTGATATGTAGGTTCATAGGTGTGATATGTAGTTTCATTGGTGTGATATGTAGGTTCATAGGTGTGATATGTAGGTTCATAGGTGTGATATGTAGGTTCATTGGTAAGTACTAGCCTAGCTGCCCTTGAGGGCCATTTTAAGCCTAGTCAAGTTCTCTTTTTGTGCTTGAATGATCCTGTTCCATATGGTTAGAGATTGACCTTACCCATCCCATGGTCAATAACTATATAGTACACCTAATGAAAATAACTGGGATCATACCATAGATACTTTGAGGGGACCCATGTGTGTGATAAAGCATTTAGGAGCTGATTCTGTCCATTAGTAGTACAGGGGCAGTCCTGGGGTAATTTTTTGTTTCCCATCCATAGATCTAAATTGCACTTGAATATGGACAGGCATGATCTTTATTTCATGTGGATGGGGAGTCTGTTCCAGAGCAGCAGTATCCTCTGTGAGATGCATCTGTCCCTCCAATCCTTTCTGTTGATGTTGCAGAAGAGGTTTATATCCCTAGGCAGAGTATTTCTGATGCCATTTAACTTGCTGGTGTGCAGTAAATCTGTCAGTATTGGATCAGAGGATGCCTTGTTTACTAGACACAGGTCATCTCTCAGCAGTCTGTAGGATACAGACTGTATACTTTACGACAGGGTTTTGAGTCAGTCCATGTAGGACATGGTGTTTAGGTCTTGTATCCTTTTAGTAAGGTATCTCTGTGAGAGTTCCAGCTATTGCATGCTTCTAGACAGATACATGCCAAAGGAGGTATTATATAAAATGATTGGACTAATGAGGGCTGAGTAAAGTGGGACAACAACATCCCTAGATCTAGACACAATCCCTTTGCTTATAAGCTGTGCAATATAGATGGACTTTTGTACAACAATGGACAAGTGTTGGTCAAATGTTAAGTCACTGTCCACATAAGTTCCCAAATCCCATCAGCTGGGGCAACTCTGAATGGAGTATTGTTAATGTGGTAGTTCCCTGGGATAGATGACTTCACAAGGGATACAATAATGCATTTCTTGGCATTTAGTTTCATTCCACAATTTTGGCATTACTTATTTATTTTGGACAAACCTTCATGCAGGATGACAAAGTCTTTTGTGGGTACACTGTCTGCTCCTAGCTTGCAAACTTAGTCAGACAGATCCCTTTGGTATTGGCTTTTACTAAAGAAAAGTAGATGCCAAATAGGAGATATAACTAATATGAGAGTAAAACATTTACAAAAAAAATAAGAGATCAATATCTGTGAATTAGTATGGAATATGACTAGCATCAGTAACATAATACATATCAAGCTATTTACAATACAGAACACACCAAATATGTTAATGCTTCTATATTCAGTTTCATATGCATACTACAGTTTATAACTGTGTTTATAATTAGTTCCATCCATCCATCCCTCCATCCATCATCTATTCAGCCACATTATAAAACACTTGCCCTGATGAGCTTGGTGGAGGTATCAACCTGAGCAGGGCAGATCAGAAATCTCTATCTCCAGCAATAGTCTCCAGTTCAAGTTTTAAAGTTCCAAGGCATTTTCAGGCAACTGAGATATAAAAAAGTTCCACAGTATCCTGGGGCTGCCCCAGTTTATTCTTCTACCTGATCATGTCTGGTACACCTCCTGTGAGAGTCAACCATATGGCATCCTCATTACCTACCTAGACTTAGAATTCCCCTAGCATGCCAAGACCCTTACTTGTCAGAAAACAAGACCAGTTACCCACGTCTATATCACAATATCAAAAATGCAAAATGTCGAACGCTCACAAGAGCGAAAATGCCGAAACTCAAATTTGGTATTGTGGGAGACTGTGCCCCACATACCTCCCACTAAATATATATTCCAACTCCAAGATTGCACTACAGTGAGAAAAGGGCAAATATCCCAATCTTCACTGTATTGCGATCTCAAAAAATGGACCCTTGACATTTTGGCACTTTCGCTGTTGTGCTGTTCGACATTTTTATTTTTTGATATTATGATATAGATCCCAGTTACCCTGTAAAGGAATTATACTTATGCCACTTGCATCCCTCATCTCATCTTTGTTGGCCCTTCCTAAAGCTTATCAACAAGGGTGAAGACAGGAACATCATTTCTCTAGTAAACTAAGCAACCTTCACATACACAAATAAATGCTCCCTGAACCTCAACTGCACCACAGTACTCAGTCTATGAAGGCATGTACATGGAGGACAATGCATTTCCTTAGTGGAGTCTTACACCCACACTGAACATATTTAATGTAATGCTTAAAATGTAGACCGACTCTCAGTTCTCTAATCCATCCATCCATCCATCCATCCATCTACAACCCCTTTTCCCATTTTTGCACATGGGGTTGAATTGTCATCTAGAGCCAAGGTTCACATTGTCAACACAGACTAAATATTGCACATCACTACTCAGTCTATGAAGGCATGTAAATGGAGGACAATGCATATCCTTGGTGGAATCCTACACCCACCCACTAGGAACAACTAGTTGATGCCCCTATAAGTGGTGATAATATCTTGGATTTGGTATTAATCAATATGAGTAACCACTGCAGCACCCCTACAGTATCATCCTCCCTGGTAAGATCCGACCATAAAGCTGTCACTTTCGAAGTCACCATCTCCCCTGACCCCCCCCCCCCCCAGCTTGAGTCAAACAAAAAAACTTCTCCAAAGCTGATTACAACCACCTGAGAGATGATATAAACAGCTTCACAGCCTCCCCCCCCTCTGTAGAAATCAGCACCAATGTCCAAATCTACACCAATGTACTATACAAACATTTATATAGATGCATGGAATCAGGAATACCTGACAAGACAAAATCATCCTCCACAAGGAAGAGCAAACCTGTGTGGTGGAGATCTGTAATAAATAAACTATATAACAAAAGGAAAAAATTGCTGTCCAGGACCAAGAAGGAGCAGGTACCCAATTGGAAGCAGTCTCTCCTTAGCCTGAACAAGCAAATAACAGCACTAGTGAAGTCCTCTAAAGGCAACATTGAGTCCACATTAGCCACATCTACTAGAGACAATAATAAGGCCTTCTTCACATATGTCTGCAATCTCAAAGGAAGCACCCAGATTTGTTCAGAACTGGTGGTCAAGTACATCACATACACAAATGCTGTAGATATAGCCAACCTACTGGCTGACAGATTCAGTGAAAAGTTCACCCCTCTGTCCCCCCATCAGTAAATCAGGACATCCCCAGTACTTAGCCCCCACCCCTTATCTCTAGGGAACAGGTCATCACTGCCCTCTCAAAGGAAAAAAAATACAGCCTCCAAGGGGCTTGATAACATCCCAGGCTGCATCCTACATGAACTCAGGCATGGACTTGCAGCACCATTAGGAACCCTATTCAACCAAAGCCTGAGTACTGGCTTTGTCCCAGCAGAGTGGAGGGCAGCCACTCTCATCCCTTTACACAAAGTTTGTGTGTCCACTGATCTGGGAAATTATAGACTCATCAGCCTAACTAGCCTGATCTGCAAGGCCATGGAGCAGATTATCATGGACCTCAATAACAGGGACATTGGCAACCTCCAAACACTCGACACCACACAGTTTGGCTTTGTCAAGGGGAGATCATGTCTGTTAAATCTGGTCAACTTCTTTGAGACAGTCACCAAAGTCATGGACGAGAGAAAGATGGTGCACACCACCTACTTTGACTTGGCCAAAGCCTTCAACACTATTCCCCACTCGGGCATAATAGATAAATTCTCTCAACTAGGCATCAAGCCATATGTTACCAGATAGGTAGCAAACTGGCTCACTGACAGAACCCACCTAATCAAATTAGGGAAAGCAACCTCAAGCAGTAGACCCGTAACAATCGGCGTACGGCAGGGATCGATCTTGGGGTCTCTGTTATTCAGGATATACTTCTCTGAGATGCAGTCCAGAACCAATGGGCTATGGCTGACCAAGTCTGCAGATGACTGCAAGCTGGGCATGGTCATCAAGTCCCCAAGTGATGTGAATGTCCTCCAAGAAGGTCTCACCAAAACAAACGACTGGTGCCAGAAACATGGCCTGAATGTCAAAAAAATGCATTATCATCCCCTTTGTGGAGAATGATGTCCCCATGTATTATCACATTAATAACAATATAATGTCCTAAGCACACAATCAGTTATGAGGGATTTGTGCACCCAGGTTGATAGCAACCTGATTTTTGACCACCATGTTGCTTCTATTGTGCGGAAAGCTTTATACATGGCCCACCTCATAAATAAGGGTATCTCATCCAGGGACAAGGAGGTCATAACATCCATGTATTCTTCTCTTATAAGGCCAGTTACTGATTACAATGCCACCTTCAGCATGTATCTCACAAAGCACATGCAGCAGCTGGATAGACCACAGAGGTTCCTCACCAGGAGAATCCAGGGTCTCAAACATCTACTCTACACATATAGATTAAAAGCCCTGTCCCTCTATTCAGCTTCATACAGACTCCTCAGAGGTGACCTCTGCCTGGCATACAAAACAATTTCAGACCCCACCTTGATGGGACTGCTGCATATCTGCAAGTCAAGCACCAGTCGAGTAACCCACACCCGAGACCTCAACTTGGTCTGTGACATCAACAGGGCTTGTTGGCGGGACAGATTTGTGTCTAAGGGACTCCCCCATCTGTGGAATAGACTCCCTATCCATGTAAAGCAGAGTACCTCATTATCCCTTTGTAAGTGCAACCTGGATAACTGGATGGGAAACAGAACATACACCCCTTGGATTCCACCTGTGTCCCTGCTGGACAGGGGCTTTGGGTGCTGACTTTTCTAAACATGGGCTAAACTCTTGGCTAGGCTTATAAGGGCCTCAGGACCAATAGCCTAGTAATTCCCTAAGATCCTATGATCCTATATTCAGCAATAGAACTATAGGTAGGTTATCTCATGCCCTGTGCAGATCCCCAAACTGGGACCCCTCTCAAAGCTGAGGAACAAAAAAATAAAAAAAGTCTTGTCAAAGCTGAAACAAACAAAAAAAACTTCACTCTGGAACTGTATCAGACAACTTGCTACAAATGTAACAACTGTTTCTCATACTGGTAGTATCTCATGCAGCACATCAGTGGTTTACTAATTCAGGGGTTCACAAATGCAGTATTGGCATTCATTTCTGAATGCCACTAGGGAACTAGGGAACCCCTGCACCATTGGCACTTTCAGATTGCACCTCAGGGTACTACCCCCTTCACTCCACTCTAGTTACATCTCTGCCTGTTAGCCTCTAATATTATAAAATTTCCCACTAGACATTTGGGAGTACCTGATCATAGACCTACTCAAGACTACCAATCAAATGTAGATTTTATTGGCAAAGTAATGTGACCCCTCCTGTTTCTGTGCAAAGTCAAAGAGCCAGTTTTCCACAACTAGGATGAAATCCACATTGTAAACTAAAATCAAAACATCAGCTGTTGAGTAAAGTCTCTTTTTTAGCATCTTAGCCTAATTTTCCGGGAAGGCAGGGGAGTGAGAGCTCTCCCTAAGCAGACAGCCACCCTTCTGTCTCAACTTTTTGAAAATGTGTCTACCACCCCAGTATACCAAACAGAGAGCTGTCTTCCATGCAACACTGAAAAGGCACGTTACCTATGACATCCCAGGTATGACCAATGTCTTCATCATTTAAAGCCAGGGCTTATCTAATCCTGCACCACTAAAGAATCTCTGTTTAGTGACTGCAGTAACCTTATCTACAAAAATGGATCCCACTACCATTTTATTTGGCATGAGGATAGGTACTTCATTTAGCAGTTCCTCAAAGTAAACCTTCCACCTCCCAACAATGACCCACTAATTATTAAGTAATGTCTTGCCACCCCTTCCTCATACACATACAGAAACATCTGCTAGGCACTCACAAAGCAATGTCATTATATGTCTGTGATTTCTAATTCTCTCCAACTGATACCCTGTCCATTTGCTCCAACTAATACAAAATCCCCCTTGGGAAAAACCGAGTTCCCTTGAATTGCCACATCGATGGTAGTCCACTGAACACACAGAAGGTGTTATAAGAGCTCTAGGAACACAAGTTGACAGCAACCTCTCTTTTGACCACCACATTGCCACTGTGGTCAGAAAGTACTTCTGGGTGGCACATCTCATTACTAAGGGTTTTGCATCCAGGAAGAAAGAGGTTATTGTCTCCCTCTACTCTTCCCTCATTAGGCCAATCATCGAGTACAATGCCCCATTTGGCATGTACCTCATTAGACACCTGCAACAACTGGAGTGGCAACAAAAGTACCTCACAAAGAGGTCCTATATGGACAGACTCAAAAAACTCCAACTATTCTCTGTCTCATATCACCTACTTAGAGGCGATCTCTGCTTGACTTACAAAGCCATGTCTGACTCAGCTCTGTTAGAAATGCTACATCTAAAGAAATCCCAATCCTTCCACACCATATGCTCCAGAGACCTCAACCTCATTACCACAATCAACAGGACATGCTGGAGGGCCAGGTTCATAACCCAGAGACTGCCCATACTATGGAATAGACTTCCCATACATGTCAAGCAGAGCACCTCACTGGCCCTCTTCAAGAGAAATCTTGATGAGTGGATGGGAAATAGAAAATTCACCCCTGGGATAACTCCAGTGGTTCTACTCGACAGACGCACTAGGAACTAAGGTCGGGTGGCACGATGCCAAGGTAATCCTATGGGCTAGGCTTGTAAAGGCTCCAGGACCATTAGCCTAGTACACACCTATGAACCTATGATCAGCTGTGAAATCAATCACTCTCCTAAACCAAGAATCTGTAACATATGGGCATGAGTCGAATGACCTGATTACAAAGTCATCCAGGGTGGTCTGTATCAAGTACACTCAGGAGTATCCTTGTTATTTGTTACAAACAATCAATAACTAAAAGAAACCTAGTAACTATGACTTACTCAGGTGAGCTCAAACAAGCCATTTCTTCTAATCATTACCCTCCAGATATGCATTCATTTATTTATTTATTTATTTATTTATTTATTGAATTTGTTAACTGAGAAAATCCACTGGGCCTGGAATGAATCCATTTTCAGTGGAGGCCCAGGGAGAAAAGCTCCACAATAATTATATACAATTAATAGACATAAATATTAATACACGTAAGAATATCAAGCAGTAGTATTACAATCATGGTAAAATAGACTTAATAACTGGTGTACATTCAAACACATATTAGTGTAAAATATATCTGCAAGGATCATAGCAGAGGGGAGTTAAATTCAGTGTAAGGATAGAGGCCTAAGGAGGGGAAGAAGTAAAGCTAATGAGCCAGCAAGTAGTAGGCAGGCAGAGAGAAGGGAAAGGAAATTATAGTAATAGAAAAATTAAAGGTAAAGCACAGGGAAGATAAGTCAGATGTTGGGGTCACTGTGTACCATCCACTGAGATGGTCTCCATCTCATGTGGTAAATAATATCTCCACCATTTACCACATGAACTTTGAAATCTCATAGCAAAAGTTGCACAAACAACAGGGGGAGAGAGCTCTCTTTTGCAGCTCATAAATTCCTTGAGGTGACCTCAGCATGGCATTCAGCAAAGAGATTGCACATCCACCTGAGTCTTCTCCCAAATATCATTTCAAGGCAGGAAAATAAGCAATTCTCACTCAAAAAGTCGTGTTTAAGAACTAATACTGTGTGCAGATGTGAGACCAAACTAAACCAGTTTGGTGCATTTCAACCTCCTGCATTAGCTCCCCTACCTTCCCTGGCACTCAGGTAGTATTCCATGTATGGTGATCACTATCCATTGCCAGTGCCCAGTCCATCTTAATTAGCACTACTGCTCCCTGCTACTTGACTGGCATCACTCCTGATATCCACTATTTGCCTTGCAAGTGTTAAACCCACAATACAGTTCCATTCAGCTTTTTGAGCTGAACGCAGCTGGGCTAAGTGGGTCATTTGATCACCAGACTCTCATCAGAGAAAACCACATCCCAGGCATGACTCCAGAGATAAGTCTCTCTTCTGGACAGGTTTTCAAATTCCTTAACTGAACCTTCCCTGGGGTCTTATTTTGGATTGGTGTTTGTATGACCCCTCCTCTCAGACCAGTTTGTCAAAGTTAACCTCACCAAGAACATAAACACCAGACAAGATAATCCTAAGGATCATAGGGACATGAAACCCTTCCACAATGACAATATCACAATCCCAGTAGAAAACTTCTTTAGCCAACTAGTTGTGAAATGCAACACTATACCCAGCTAAGGAAGTGTTAGTGCTCATCCTGTAGCCAGAGAGAAGGTTAAAGAATCATCTCATATTTGGTGGTAACTACATTTCCATGTAGCTCTTTTTTGAGGAGCTGCATAAGTGCTGATCTGTGCCAAGAAATCTTATCTTCACCTTCAACTTCAAATAGCAGAAATGACAAAGCTATGGGGTCCTATAAAGGAAGGGGCTTTTTATTCTCTGTATGTTCTGGTTCAAGGACAGAGATGTCTTTAAATAACTGAATTATTTAATTGTAGCACATATAAGGTATGGGGCAGAAGCTGCATATGAGCGGGATGCAACCATTCATGCTGAATTCACAAATTTTTGGTCTTCTATCTGTTGCTTTACAAGGTTATTTTCAGTAGTTATGGTATGTTACAGGGCTATTGTCATTATGCAGTATTGTCCTACCACCTAATCTGCTCCCTTATATTCTTTCTGGGTTATGTGACCTAATCACATGACTCTTAGATGTGTTACCCTCCTCTGTAGTCCAGTTTTTACTTCTGTATCTTGGCTGTGTGCAATATTTATTCTTCTTTCTTCAACCAGACCATTATACATGCTGAATTTGCAAAGCAGTAACAGCAACAGTCTTGCACTCCAGCTGATGAAACCTGCTCATTGCATGCTGTAGTTATCTTTGATTCACATAGCCAATCTTTACAATAGCACTACTGAAGATCATAGCATTTATTATTTGCTTTTATTTTCCTACCTTACTGTGTGACATGTCAAACCAAACAGCCTGTTTACAATGTTGGACACAATGCTTTCATCCTTAATGTTTTAATATGATAGCTAGCTAAATTGGCATAAAGATATAAAGCACTGACTAACCCATGCGGCCTGAGTTTGGTTAGTGTCATGAGTGCCTGCTAGATTCTGGTGTGGGGAAGGAGAAGTGATGTGGCTATGCTGAATTACATCTCCTTGAGAGGAACATATAGGTGCAATGCCCAGAGTACGTGTTCCAAGGACTGAATCCATGGTTGAGACTGGAAAATGTATGGGATCACTGGCTTTAAGGAGGTAGGTCTGTCCAGAAGGGTTATGTTATTCAAAGAAATCAGTGGTATGCTCTCACTGATGCCCATTGCATGTTAAACCCTCAATGCATTACAGGGCATGTGCTTTGGGATTAGGGTCATATAATAAGCAAACATGATGGTTGCATAAATGGTGACCCCTCTTGGTAAGCGTTTTATCCTGGCAAAGTAGGGAAAAAATGAGCCATTCAGTGAAGGGTGGGGGAAGATGCTCAGCAAGTAACCAGGGAGAAAAAAATGTTTTCCTAACCATCAGGTCACTGGTCCTTTAGTATGTTTTCAGCCTGCCCTCTCTTTATCAAATAAATTCCACTGCTTCTCTACCGTCATCATTCCCACTATGCTATCACACCCATTATTAAACACTTTCACTCCCTATTTCCCTTCTATCTCTCACCCCGTAATAATTTCCAAATGTTCACTTTTATCTTAAAGTCTTCAAACAGTGATATAAACCTTGCAGGGACCTTAAATTGCTGTTTAAATTTGTCAGTTACTATTTCTATATTTTTGTTATCTCGATGCATCTTGTCCAGCTGAGGATTATTTTTTTTAATCAATTCAATTTGATTTTGCCTAGGTATATGGATTTCCTCCTCGAGTAGACAAACTTCAGGAAAGGACAATGTCTCATGCTGTGATATGCTAGGCATTGTTAAAGGCTAGTTTCCTCATGGCATCTAACAGTCCATTATTACATAATACTGTGTGGATGTATGAACATCTATATAGAAAAACAAAAATACAGCCAATATCACGCAGTTCATGCATAAAATGTAATAGTGCTACATGTTAACAATAATGAACCTTTACAATTTTCAGGTAAGAACTAATTTTATATTCAGCTTTCCCAGTTTACATAAAAGCTAGATGAAAACCTGGCACTTAACAGGATACCCAACATCAACAGGATACCTGAAATCAACATTACATCATATTTAATGATTTGTAAAAGTTAACTTTGAATAGTAGCATTCTAAGTTGAAAAAACATGTCTGCTGAGCCCTCCTCTCCTTAAATACTCAAACTTTTGTTTTTTGGGAGCTTTTCGAAGCAGGGATGTTGTATGACAACATATGCTATGGGGCTACTCATGCTTAGATTATATATATATATATATATATATATATATATATATATATATATATATATATATATATATATATATATATATTTCTAAACCACGTGGAAGAACATAGTACCTTATGACTAATGTACTGGGTGTTTGGTTTCCATTAAAACTACAAGGCATCCTGACCTCTAAAGCATCAGTCCCGAGGTCCAGGTCAGCTTGGAACTTCTCAAGAAACCATTAACTGATTGTTAACTAACAATTCATGCTACATTATTATAATTTATGACTACCTAATGTTTTACTGCATAGCATCTGCAGATGGAGTAGTGGAATGGGATTGTTTCCTGTCCAAACGTTTAATAGATTTATAGGTGTGTACTAGGCCAACGGCCCTGCAGCCTTTACAAGCCTAGCCCATGGAAGTCCCCTGGCATCATGCCACCATTAGTTCCTGGTGCCTCTATCAAGTAGAGCCACTGGCGTGATCTCCGGGGTGAACTTTCTATTTCCCATCCAGTCCAGTCACTTTTTTGTCTCCCATTCCATGCAGTTACCCCATATTCAATTTCCTCCCCACTAGAACTGTCCCCATGCCTGCAAAAAAACTGTAATAAAGTATAATCAAATGCATTCCACCAGAAAGCTGTGTTCCACTAAAAAAGGCCCCTCACAGCTGGTCTCCTCTTTCTTCTGAAAGACAAGGAATAATTATTCTTTTTATGCAAATATTGTTGATTATAATTAACAGCAGGATACATAGAGCATAACTACTCCTGCACTTACAACATGTCAACATGCTTCAGTGCCACGTGATATTGTATTTAACTTGTTTTAATGATGGTATATGTATATTCTACATGTCCTGTGTGTATTTTTGGTATATTGTAATATGATGTCTGTTTTCACTTATGTATATGTATTTTCTGTTCTTTAATTTATGAAGACTTTCTCCATGAGCCTCAGCTGAAAAAGGATAAAATTATCCAGTTGGACTTTCCCAGTACACAAATATCAATAAATAAATAAATAATCTCACCTCAGCTTCTTTGAGATGTTTAAGAGTTTGAGGTACTTTCCAACATACAACCTCTGAACTCACTGCTATTTCTCACTCCTGCAAACTAGCCATGCCATGTCCATAATGTTGCTGTCTTCCTGATAAGCCCTGTGAATATTTATCACTGTGTGCCTTTTATCTTGTAAAACAACCCTCCCATAAGGGTGTATAACATATTTCTATATTGTCTATAAATCTTCAATAGCTTTCTTTGAGAAACACATATTCAGCACCAGTTTGGACCTCTAACTACATAGCTGCTAGGTAAGTTTTTGTTCTCCTTAACACCGTCCATAACCATGATGCCACCATCAACAATCCAGTAATCAAACTGCAGCCACAGTCCTGAATTATTTCAGCCACTCTAAAAATCATGTCATGGTACAAAGACCTAGGCTATGACTTCTAGTTTTTGCCTTTACTCTCACTATGCCTGTTTCACTTTAGTGTATCTACCTATAAAGACTTAAAAGTAAAAAGCCATTGGCATTCACAAGGCATGTAGCTCAAACATCTGTATGTACTTAAGGGGTCATTTGCATGCATCCCATGAGTCTCAACTACAGGAGGTTTAAGGTATTACAAAGTCAATGCTCTAGCTTGGCTGGGTCTTAATGGCAGTTTTTACTGAATGGTTTGTCTGTGGGACCTTTGTAACTTTTGGTCTGGTTCTTAATCACGGTGCAGGTACTTATAGTCGGAGTGCTAAAAGACCTGTACTATAACCACCAATGATGAGATGTGAAACTACTCTGAAATAGGTTCATAGGTTCATAGGTTCATACTAGGCTATCTGCCCTAGGGCATTTATAAGCCTAGCCAGAGTGTGTTTGGCTTTCGCCACCCATTTTAAATTAATTTTGCTATGCCCTTTTTCGAGGTTAGTATACTGTGCCTCTGTCTAACAGTGACACAGAAGTGATACCCGGGGTAAAACTACGATCTCCCATCCACTCATCAAGATTCCTCTTGAAGAGAGTTAATGAGGGACTCTGCCTAACCTGGACTGGGATTTTATTCCAGAGTGAAGGGAGCCTCTGGATTATGAATCTGTCCCTCCAGCATGTCCTATTTATTTCAGTGCTGAGGTTCAAGTCTCTTGAGCGTGTAGCTCAATGGGATTTGGATTTTCTGAGGTGCAGCATGTCCATTAATTCCAGGTTGGACATGGCTTTATACGTCAGGTACAGATCGCCTCTAAGCAGGCTGTATGCCACTGAGTAGAGCTGGAGTTTCTTTAACCGGGCAGCATATGGCATCTGTTTGAGCCCTTTGATTCTCTTGGTGAGGTACTTTTGGGGTCTTTCCAGTTGCTGCAGGTGTCTGGTAAGGTACATCCCAAAAGGGGCATTGTACTCAATTATGGGCCTGATGAGGGATGAGTAAAGAGACACGATGACCTCCACTGATCTAGATGTGAATCCCTTCATGATTAGGTGGGCTATATAAAATGTTTTTCTAACCACTTTGGCCACGTGGTTGTCAAATGAGAGATTGCTATCAACTTGGGTCCCCAGGTCCCTAATTACTTCTTCTGTACTTAATGGATTACCACCTATGTGGTAATTTGTGGGCACTTTGTTTTTGCCAAAGGGGATGACTATACACTTTTTGGCATTTAGCTTGAGGCCATGGCTCTGGCACCAGTTGACTGTTTCTATGAGGTCCTTTTGGAGGATGCTTGTGTCAGCTGGAGAGTCAATTATGGCGCCCAGTTTGCAGTCATCTGTGAACTTGGTCAGCCACAGTCCTTCCGTGTTGACCTGTACCTCTGAGAAATATATACCGAACAAGAGAGGTACCAGGACTGAGCCTTGTGGGATGCCACTTGGAACTGGTTTGGAGTCTGACATGGCTCCAGCAATTCTAACCATGTGGGTTCTGTCCTTGAGCCAGTTTGCAACCCATCTAGTGACACAGGGGTTTATATTTAAGCTGGTGAGCTTATCTATAATGCCCGAGTGGGGTATTGTATCGAAGGCTTTTGCGAGGTCCAGGTAGGCTGTGTGGACCACCTTCCCCTGGTCAATGGCCTTGGTGACTGTTTCGAAGAAATCAACCAGGTTTAAGAGGCAGGATTTGCCCTTAAAGCCGAACTGGGTGGGATCCAGTGTCTGTAGGTCCCCAATATCTTTATTTATGAGGTCCATGATGATCCTTTCTATAGCTTTGCAGACCAATCTAGTCAGGCTTATGGGGCGATAGTTTCCAGGATCCGTTGAGGCACCACCTTTGTGGAGAGGGACCACTGTTGCTGTATGCCACTCTTTGGGTACATATCCTGTAGTAAGGCTGAGACTGAACAGTAGTTTTATGTTTGGGTTTAGCTCTTCTTGGAGTTCATGTAGGACACAGCCCGGGACACCGTCTGGTCCCATTGATGCTGTGTTTTTTGCTTTGGAGAGGGCGGCTCTTACCTGAGCATCTGAGATGTCAGGGGGGCAGCACTCTGCTGGGATAGATATTTGCCTTTTAGGTGGGGAGGGGGGAGAAGTTTGCACTGAACCTGTCAGCTAGGATGTGGCAATGTCTGTGGGTTCGGTGTATTTTTTGTCATTTTGGACTAATTCTGAGCATATCTGGGAATTAGAAAGCCTTGTGATTATCCTTAGTGTCCTGTGCAATTTTTCTCTCGAAGCTGGCCTTAGACGATTTTATGAGTGCCCGTAATTTTTTGCTAATACTGATCAGAGATGCCTTCCCTTTTTGGGATTTTGCTCTATCATGTAGTAGCTTTCTCCTTCTATTGTATAGTTTGTTTATGGCTGGGTTCCAACAGACAGGATGTCTGCCTTTGGAGGATTGGGTCTTGGTTTTATTTGGGATTGCATGATCCATGCATTCCTGAAGGTGTTCATAGAATGTGTTTATAAAGGATTCTGCAGTCTGGGGCATATTTTCCACAGGCCTGGGGGCTTTGAAGGATTCCACCTCGGTTTTGAGGAGTGTGAAATTTGGTCTGATCTTACCAGTGAGAGATACACTTCTGGTCTGGAGCATAGAGTCCCCATGTTGGTGATGATCAGGTCCAGTATGTTTTCCCCTCTTGTGGGAGTTGTAACAAGTTGTTCCATAGCATAAATTCTAGGAACCTTTGGGCTAGGGTGTTGGAGCGAGAGTAATGCTCCCAGTCTATGTTTGGGTAGTTGACGTCACACAATATAATGGTGTTTGGAGAGACCTTCATATTTTCCAGTGTTCTCAGGAAGGCTGAGTGGGGTTCCTGGGTTTGGGAGGGTGGTCTGTAGCAGGCTATAAACTGGAAGGCAGTTTTACCCACTGTTAGTTGCACATGGATAGTCTCTGATGCTTCGTGCTGTGCCACCAACCTGGAGGTGTGGGTATCTTTGACGAATATTGATACTCCCCCTCCTTTTGTGGTTCGGTCCAAGTTTTGGGGTGAAAAAGCATGGTATGACGTATAACCTGGTAGTGCTGGGGTGCTCTCAGGAGCCTTGAACCAGGTTTCTGTTACTGCACAGATATCGATGTTCTCTATGCTAAGGAGAGTTTCGAGTGTGTGCATCTTGAGGTTTAGACTTCTGGCGTTGAGTAGCACTACTCTTAGTTTCTTATCCCTTGTGATACCTATGGAGGTGGGTTTGTCTTTTGAGCCTTGCCTAAAAAAGGCACTATGGGGGTAGCAAGAGCCTTTGCCGATATCCAAAAGCCCAGGGGTGACCGGTGCAAGCCATCCCTAGTGAAGTATCGTGGCTTGTCGAGCATGTCATCCCAGGCTGACAGGCATTGGATCCCCTTTGAATGACACCAATACTTAAGCCAATTGTTGAAATTGATCATCTTGTCTTCATATTGTGGCATCATTCTTGGTGAGGGTAAGATGCTACTCAAGGTCAGGGTCATACCGGCCTGGGCTACATGCTCAGAGAGCTCCTCTATGTCTCTTTTCATGTAGTCCAGGGAGGTACGTCTCAGGTCATTCACACCAGCATGGACAATGACTGAGTCATATTTGTACTTGCCTTGGAGTGACCTGAGTGCTTGTGTTATGTGGCGGATCCTAGCGTCCGACAGGCAGCTCACCATGACCTTCTCCTTGTTCAGCCTGGTGAGCGGGACGTCAGTGTGCCTGACGATAGAGTCACCTATTACAAGTGTATCAGGTGTGTTGTTTAGCCTTAAGGGTTATGGCTGTTCAGCACACTGGCTTTGTGAGCTATTTGTTGCACGTGTTTTGTTTTGGGGTAGCGGTTGCTTGGGTGTCTGCTTTGGAGGTCTCTGCTGCTTAGGCAGATTTTTATTTAGAGCCTCCGAGTATGTTTTTGTGTGTTTATGTGTTTGGTTTGCTGTTGTGGTAGGTCTATGTGAGACTGGAATTGTAGTGAGTGTGGTTTCCTTCTCCTCCTGACTGGTTACGCCAGTACTGAGATGAGAGAGCTTAGCCTCCAGTATGGCTATATGGTTGCATCTCTCACATGTGCTGGAATTTGTTGGGAGGAGGAGAGGGATGTCTGTGTACATGAGGCAGTTGTAACATTGCCTCAAGATTCCCAGATTCACCAGCTGGACCGGAGAGGAGATTGACAACTGACCTTTGGACATGCTAGAATAGTATTGGGAATTCCTTTATAATTGAAAAAAAGGGCCAATGGGGAACAAGGTACTCAATGAGAGTTTGTGAGGGTGTATTACTTTCATATTTTTAGTGCTGACTTATATAATTGCTTTAGTGAGCAAGTGCCAGGTAACTTAAATGCAATGTGTTACAGGTAACTTAAATGCAAAAACGACAAACAGTAACTTTCTTTCAAGTGAAACAAGGAAATAAGTACAGTAAGCAATGCAGATATCACTAGGGATCCACAGAAGCACTGAAAAGCCGCATTTTAGGTGGAATTAGCATTTCAGGGAAATAACAAGCAAACAAACAACAAGCATACAAACAAAGCTAGATTCAGCAGGCCTGGATCTAGTCTATGCTACAGCAAACAAGGTGTACCAATTTCAGTAAAAAACAGTTCAAATATGCAGGCACTATAAGCCTTTAACCAGAAATTCCCAGCTCAGAAGGGCAGAGTCCAGCCTCTCCTCCCACAAGAGTGCAGACCACGAACCTTCTTAATGTAAAATAACTGGCCTGAAGCCCAAGTGCTTAAACCAGAACTAATACACTTTTAGAATAACAGACACTGAGCCCTCAGTCAGCAGTTCCCAACTTAGAAGGATGTAAGCTACCTGCCCTGCCACCACAGTGCAGGCCACAAACCTTCCTAATGTAAAACAACTGGTCTGAAGCCCAAGTGCTTAATCCAAAAGACTTAGAATTATAGCTACACTTTAATCAAGTTACTACCAAGCAGTAATAAATACAATTGAATACTTTAAAGAATGCCTGGATTAGTGCTCAAGTTATACAAACAAAGCTAGATTCAGCAGACCTGGATCTAGTCTATGCTACAGCAAACAAGGTGTACCAATTTCAGTAAGAAGCAGTTCAAATATACAGGCACTTAATGCTGTATATCGTATTCTCCTTTGCTCCCTGTTATACCTCCCTCAAATCACTTCTCATTTCCTGATACATATAAAGTCATTACATTGACTAGTATCCATTATCTAGGAAATCAATATCTAATCTTTAACTGCTTTTAAACATTTTTTACCACTGTTAGTAGACATGAAACAGAGCAGCTGATAACATTACAACATTTGCTAATATAAAAACGCATCAAAAAGATCACTACTTTTACTCAATTCAGTAATCCTTCCTGAAACTTACTCTGTGGTAATATAATTAAGGCCATTTTTTTATCAGCAAAACCTTTGTGCCTTATGTATCTGTTTCTATCTACACAAAGATTTCAGTTTTGCTTAAAATACAGATGGCTTAGGATTGAGTAGGGACCTGGTGAGTGAGGAACTTCTTTGGAGAAGTGCACTTGAGAAGAACAGCTGTAGTAGGATCCACTGTTGAAGGTGAGTGGTTAGTGCTGAACACAAGAACTATTCAGCTAGGCCTGGCTGAAGAATGAATGAACAGGCCTAGTGCTAAATATAGAGAGATGATAAGGGATTTATAGTATTTGCAGGGTCTATATTAGAGCATCAAATATTTAACAGTTCGAATCACTAAAGGTCGACCTTTAGTAATCGAACTGTTAAAACATCGAATGTTCAGAAAAAAAAATAAACGGTGTAGGCAGGGGGGCAAGCCCTCCTGCACTCCCCACACACCCCGCTACTTAAATATACCAAGTCCAAGACCGCACTACATTGAAGTAAACGGAAATCTCCCCTTACGGAGATTTCTGTTTACTTGTTCGATGTTCTGCAGTTTCACTATTCTCGTGTCGACAGTGTCAGATTTGACATTGTCGGCTTTCGAGAATTTAATATAGACCCGTATTTGCAATATTATGCTTTAGCATGCAATCTAACTAGGGGAATATGTCAGACAAGAAAAATCCATCTGTTTGCTAGATAATGTCTACCTTATCATCAGTTCTCATACCTCACACTAAAATTGTAAGATGAAGCTGTAATAAGGCAAACCCCTCTGTGGAGGGAAGGCATTCCTGACAGTGATATGGGATGCTAGAAGTTAGTAGAATGTGAAAAACTGGTGAAGACGAAAAGTGTCATTGTAAGCAACAGAATTCAGATGGCTAACAAGGGAGAGGTCAATGAACAATACAAAACATAATACAGTACCTTCTCCAGGCTCAGTTCCCAGTATGTTTCCTTCTTTATCCTGGTGTCATCACATGGTTTTCTGTATACCAATATAACAGGCAACAATCTATAATAGGTGTCCTATAGTCACCGTATTTCTGAAGGCCTTGGTATCCCTCATGGTGCTCTTCTTAGGGAAAAAACAAAACAAAGCTTACATAAATAAACAAGTTAGTAGTTTCAGCCTCTTTATTGTTTCATTCCCTCAGCCATTCATTGGCCATATAGTACTTTATGCTGATAATGCAGTTTATAGCAGTACAGATGAGCATTCTTATATCAGACTATAGTGTATCTTCTTTGTGGTTATAATTTGGCTTACAAGGCACTAACTCTTTAATGAACTCTGTATGACAGACCTTTCCTTTGTTCTCAGAACCGTTAAGTACACTGTTTATCTAAAACAGTACCTTCACAAGCTCTACTCTCACACACTAGTTAAACAACTTGCCCTCCTGCTGATGCATTGTTCTTGATATTTCTTATACCACCCTTTGTGAAGTGAACACCTATCACATTAGAAGATTTATAATGGTAAATCTGTTCAAATACACACACACACACACACACACACACACACACACACACACACACACACACACACACACACACACACTCACTCACATGCACACATTCACAAAAAAGCTGTAATTTTTCCCAAATAAGTAGGTTATTTGCTTGGATTGGATAAAATCCTACTAAGGCCTTTTTTCTCTTCTTTGACTGAAATGTTGTGCCCTTGGATAACTCACCTGATCTCTGTAACTGCACCACTCGAGCAGAATGTTATTTATGCCATTCACCATCCCTGAGAAATAACCTGCCCTCTTGAAATCACCAGTGCCATCAGTGTAGAGGTCTATTACAACTTCTTTGAACATGGTTCTTTTTCTTGTTTACTATATCCACTTGAGGGCACACCACCCTTTCATTCCTATCCTTCATCCAACCTGACTCATAAGATACATATCATCTATGTGCTGCTCACCTTTTTCTACAAGAATTGCTTTAGTCATTTTAATCACATCTGCTAACTGCAAAAATTTCTGATATCATTCCCTAGTCTGGGCCCACTGTCTTTCAGAATCACTCTGTATTGTTCTGAATGTCATATTTACTTTCATTTCCTTCAACATGGAGCTTTTAAAAACAAGGTATAAAACTCAAGGCTGTGTTCCAAAATGCTTCCAAAGTAGTTAATAAAATGTGTTAATTGGATGTTATAAGAATCTAGGATGAGTCAGATTTCTTTCTGGATGATACTATCTTCTCCAACAACATGGCGTGTGTACCTAAAATAAGGGAATGACAACACATGCTTCAGAATCTTTAGAGATTAAATGTGTGATAGCTGAAATTCAGTGCCAAGAACTGCAAGGCAAGTGCCTGGATTAAAACATCTCTGTGCAGATTATTGTATCTATGGAGTTACATTTTGTAAGACAATGGAGAATGATCCATTGGTCATTATAAATAGAGCAAGAAGCAATCTGTTTCACACATGAGACAGGCACAGGCAGAATTCTGAGGGTTACACAACTCAGAGTCTGTATTCAGTTTCAGAGCTCTGACTTCAAAAACATTAAGATAAAGACGTAGAAGGTAAAACATACTGAAGCCTGACAGGGAGAAGCATCTGAAAACCTCAGAAGAGAAATAAAGAAATCCATGCTAGGGCTGTGGCCAAAAAAGCTCTACATGTAACTAAATGTGTGATACGTATAATGTGTCTGGTATGTTTTCATATATGTTTACCTACATGATGTGGATGTTTAAGGACTGAATGGATAGAGATAAGAAGGACGGGAGGGACTGATGGAAAACTTGTTTACTTATTTCATTATTGATAACCAAACAAGTCCCATGTGAAAAGAGAGATCCAGTCATTATGACAAGAACAGAGGCAGTACAATACTTTCATTACAGAATATTTACATTACAAGTAACATGCAATAAACTACACTGTGTGTCAGTTATGCTTCAGTAGTAGTAATGAATGTCCTCTACTTTCACCAATTATATCAGGCTCAACCCTAACAGAGTACAGTGTGTGTGTGTGTGTGTGTGTGTGTGTGTGTGTGTGTGTGTGTGTGTGTGTGTGTGTGTGTGTGTGTGTGTGTGTGTGTGTGTGTGTGTGTGTGTGTGTGTGTGTGTGTGTGTGTGTGTGTGTGTGTGTGTGTGTGTGTGTGTATCCATACACTTTATTAAAGATGCTGTAGTTAACACTAGTAAATTCCCTTGGTGGGTGTGACTAAGCAGACAGGACAAGTCTATCAGACTTCTCTCTTTACATATAAAAACTGCCTGTCTTGAGTGAACAATATCTAAAGAATCCACTGGATGCTGGAAATAGTTTAAATGTTTGTGTGTCTACCCTCATGTTCTTATCAGGACTTCAGAAGATATATATTTTTTTAATTTTGGTGGGTGTGACTATAACAGAGGGGACAAATCTGTCAGATTATATAAACCTTTTTCCTGAAAACTAATCTATATGTCCTCCACAAAAGCCATATTTCTTTCATATCAACCATTCCCACTGCATCATAACTTTTTCCCAATCATTATCCATATTTTGTTTTTACCAACTACAGCTATATAGTTTGCGTATGTCAAAACTTTACAACTATTTAGTCTGTGTATGTCAGAACTATTGGTATCACTACTACCTTTTGCATCTAGCATCTTTCTGCTTCACTCACTGTCACATTCATCACCAGTGCAAACAATATTCCAGTCATGGGGTATCCTTGTCTTATAACACACTTCATGCATATCTCTTTACTCAGCCATCCATTCACTAAGACTCTCAACCTAATAGACTGATATGCTTACATCCACACTCTCCTAATTTTATACTCTATTCCATACTTCTCCATAACATCCCACAAAGTATCATGTCCCACAGTATCATATGCCTTGCTAATATCACCTTCCATATGTTTTGCATCCTCACTTTTACTTATGACATCATCCACAAATTCTCTCACAACCAATAAAAATTCTTGACATCCCTTCCCTTTTATACCATATATAATTTCTTCAATAATATTCTTTATCCTTCCTTCTATTCTCCTGTATATTATTCCCATTAAAGTTATATAATCCATGTTATTTAGCATGATGGGTCAAATTTTTTTTTATTTCATTCTTTTCATCTTTCTTCCATATAAATTTGAATATCCCACTACATAATTCTTCATAAACTAAACCTTCCTTCAACCATTACAAAATACCCTCTTTGCCAGTCCATTAATTTATTGTACATTCCATACCCTATACCATCTGGGCCTGATACTGAATCAACATTTACTTTCTTATTAAGTACTTCATCCAATTCATTAATAATATTTTATTTTTCAAATTCTTCTTTATCTTGTTCTGAAAATTTCTTTACGTTCCAGTTTGTCTTATTTTCAGTATATTGTGCTACAATATTTATAATTTGCTCTTGTGTTTTTTTTACCTCTCCTTATACAGTTTTCATTTCTCTCATTGTACTAATATCCTCATTTAGTATTTTACCCAAATATGTAGACACCTTCTCACTTCCCCTTGGAAATAATATCTCTGCTTAAACAGTAATGCCTCCATTTTTCTCAATTTCTTTTATATATTTCTTTTTCTATATCATAATACTATATTGTATTATTATCTAAATATTCTAATACTTTCTATAAATCTTTCCATATTTCATTGTCTCTTTCTTTTTAACATCTGCCACTGGAAAAAAATCACTTTATACTTCTTTTTAAATTGATTGTACCACTCAAACCAGTTTTCATAGACATCCTTCATGATTATATGATCTTTTCATAACAGCAGTAATCCTTGCTCTCTAATTTCACTCCATAATTTCTCATTTATTCTTTTATTACCTTTCCTTTTTTAATATACTCCCTCTCTTCGATCACCTTAATCCATATGGCTAAATGGTCTGAGAAATCTGTCACAACTGCATAACCATCTGCTACCCCAAGCCTTCCTTTCATACAAAATAGACAATTTCAAATCCAAGCATTCCCTTCTATAAATCCATTGACTTTTGCTCCACATGGCTAACTTACCACATTTTTGACTTCCCGTATTTTTTACTTTTTGCCCTTTATTTTTACAGCTTCTCCTTAAATCACAAAGTTCCCTGCAATAATAGGTTTCATGTTAGCCACCTCATAATCTGATATTTGATGAAAGAAGTTCTTTCTTACCTTGCTAGTTGCATATGTACACAATGCTATAATTCTATAAACATGTCCTCGCCACCTCACATCCACAACAATCTCCCCCATCCTTACCAATGCTACATCAATAATTCCACTGTTTCTTTACACAACACAGCCACTCCAGAACAACTTTATCTCCCTGAGTTCCATATTATATTTTCACCCATGTTTTTCTGTTTGCAGTCTTTCTTCACTTGTCAGGAATCTTATATCCTTGAACATAATAACATCCGCACTACATTTAGCACACCATTCCAGTATTCCTATGATACTGTTCACATTCACTAAAAGTGCTCTATAATTATTGTTTTTCCTTCATTTTAAGTTTAGGAGGAATATTTGGATTTTTTTTTTCTTATTTTTCCACTTCCCCCTATTGAATGGGTTTACATGCAAATAGTCTTTGAGCTTCTGAATTAGATATTTCACTTGCTAGAAAGGCATAAAAAATAGTGTCACTCCTTCTCCTGCCACCTCTTCCTGCATGCAAACTCTTTCTCCCCCTGCTTCCCCTCCATGATTTTTCTTTTTCATCTACAGTTTCTTCTTCACCTAGTTCACCCTCTCCCTCAGCCTCTTGTTGTCCTCGTCAAGTATGCTTTCTTCCCTTTCCCCGTTTTCATTATTTACTGTTTCTTCTTGACAGTCCATCGAAAAGTAACCCTTTTTTACACAGCCTCCATTCAGCCTCACACTTTCTTGCCTTTCTCCCCATACTGGTTGCATTGAATATTGTCACAATAATTAATTAAATGAGAAACATTCCCATAAAAGAAACACAATGTAGGCTGGCCAGCATATCCTAATGCCCCCCTATGGCCAGCCACAAAAATAACATCTGACCAATGTTTTACATGTTTTTTTTTTTTTTTTTTTACATTTCAAAACAGTTTCTAACCTCTACCCTCCATTCCATAAGTTTCTTTCATCTCTAACTTTCACAATGTTATCAATAGTTTCATACAAATCCAGCATCCATTTTTAACATCTCTTCTTCCAATTCATCCATTCTAAACTGCAAAGTAACTTCTTTAATGTTTAAGTTACTACCAGAAAAATAAATAATTGTTCCATCATCAATCCATCATATTTGAATGCTAAGTCACAAAAAAGTCTCTGTCCCTCTTTGTATAATATATTAACTTTCCTAAGCTTTAAATCCGAGAATAGTTACCAAATTGTCCCATCATAATATCATTCGATTACAATCTCATTTCTTGTTCTTATTCTCACAGTTAGCTTTCCCTTATCTTTAAAAAGAGTTTTACTTACAGTTTGTTGCTTCTCTCCTTTTTTATCTCCTGTCATTGTTGCATAAGTTTTAACTGCTGCATTCACTGTGTCATGTTACCTGGTTCCTTCTCCACATTACTATCCTCAGCTCTTCTGACAAAGTTATGTGCCATCACACACCATGAAATAACAGAACTGTCTCCTGGATCATCCTACTTGAACAGAACATCACTTGCAAGCCCTCCTGATGCCAGTTCTGTTATCTGCACCACTCCAATGAACTCTCCTACTTCATTTTCCATTCAGATAGCTAAATGTTATTCATTTGTATCATGTCCCACAAGTAATCTTTAAATGCATTCTGATCCTCCATATCGAACAAATTTTGCTCTAAATTCTCATTTTCCATCTCCAAACTCTCCATATATTTTCTCTCCTCCTCCTCAGAGCCAGATGCTCCAGGGATCTAAACCTTGTCATCACAATAAACAAAACATGCTGGAGGGATAGGTTCCTGACCCAGAGACTCCCCAGACTGTGGAATAGACTGTCCATACATATTAAGCAGAGTGCCTCTTTGGCCCTCTTCAAAATGAACCTTGACGATTGGATGGGAGAAAGGAAATTCAGCCTGGGTATCACGTCAGTCGCCCTGTTAGACAGGGGTCCAGGGAAGTAAATAGTGTGGGAAGAAATAGCCAGGGAATTGTTTTGGCTAGGCTTGTATAGGCCCTAGGGCTGATAGCCTAGTACCAACCTGTGAACCTATGCTGCTGCATCCTTTAGAACTCTTCCTTGCTGCACTACCAGTCCTCTGTCACCATCTAGCAGCTCCAAAGATAAAAGATTAGGGGAAGTTCCCCCATGCCCTTATCAGATTTGTCACCTTGGATCTCCGCTGAAAAGATGCCACTAGCCTAGTTTAACTAACTCAGGCAATAAAGAATAAAAAATAAATACATTTTAATGAGTGTCACAATATTATTCTTTCCCTGCACTTTGAGGTATTCTATATGGATGATAATCTTTCTACTGATTTTATTATTAATTTTCTGAATTACTCCACATAATGTTGGACAGATTTCTGTCATATGGCATTGTAGTACTCCTTCAAGTAAAATGTTCCCTTTTATTGTGTAATTATTTTGTGCACAGAAAATCAGTTTAAATAATCTGTGTTCCTATGAATTCACAACTGTGTTCAATCCTTCTAACCAATATTTATTTGATTTCACACTAAACCATATTATTATACAGTTTTAACAAGTTATAGTAAGTATGCAACACATTTCTTCTTAGACTCATGATCTTCTCCAAAGCTAAATGGTAAGTGAAGAACAATATTTGTTGATGTCCTTATAGGATGTTTTTTCTGTTGTGTTTTTCAGCCAAGATTTTTTTTTTTTTGACTGACTAGAACGTTAATTTGATTGTTCTTGTTCATATATAATTTTTTGTGTCCTACTTTTATAAATCATGAAACAAGTTGATAAGTTCTACTTGAAAACCCTTGAAGGAGAATGCCTGAAAAATGTCTTACTTGTCATGGGTTATCAGACTACCTGACTGTATTTGATCATAATGATAAGTGTTGTAAAAAAATGCCCCTCTCTCATTAAGTGGTTTGAGGTAGCTGGAAAAACAAAACTGCTTTATGTGTGTTTGTATGTGCAAACTGAAACTGCAGATCCTCTGACATGTACTAAGATTCATAAGATTAAATACTTAAGTGAATGGATGGACAAGAATCACAGAAACAATGATACCCAGGTAGAAGATGGTTCCCTAATTTGAAAACTAAGTTGTAAGAAAGATTAATTATTTCTGAAGAAGAAAAACCTTCAGATAGTCCCTATTGCTCTCAGAATAAGGTATCGCCTAACAAAAAGAAAAGAAAAAACAATGGACACAGGACTCTTCATGGAGATTCTGCAATGAGAGCATTACACCCCCCCACACACACACACACACACACACACACACACACACACACACACACACACAAAACTGTGAAGATTCTGCAATGATAATGGTAACCCAACCTTTAATAACAAAGGATAGTAATGATGGCCATTCTGTCTCAAGCAATAATAGGTGTGCTCATTTACAAGTAATAAAAATAAAATAAAAACTATCCCAAATCATCTTTGGTGACTGGTAACTCTGTGTTGAAGGGTGCTATGAACTAACTTCCTTATAATGACAAATCAAACATTACTGTGCATTTACTGTTGGGGTTTAAATTAATAGACATTAAACATGGTATTAGCAGCATTTTACATTTTGGAAGATGCTACTCTACTGTAATTGTTGTAGATGGCAAAGATGATATTAGAAAATCACCAACCCAAACAATTTTAAAAGAAATTGAAGAAATCATTACATTATGCAAGGACCATGTGGGAAAAGTACTGTTTACAGTTTTATTTCCTTCACCAAAATTACAACAGATAGCAGTGAAATATGAAGAATGATACTGTATTCCAGAAATGTATATGGCAACCTGCTGGAATATATGGTTGGGATAAATACATACGTTTCTAAGGAAATGTAGTATTTAGGTCATACAGGAATACAATTTTTGGACATGATTGGAAGAACTCAGATTGTAAGCAAGGTATCGCTTCAGCCAAAAGGACTTCAAAGTATAATAGGAAAACATTTTTTATTAAAACAAACTGTGATAAAGCACTTTCATCCTATAAGAGTTGGACTTCATCAGAATCACAGAGAAAAGTAATAAAAACTGATAAAAGTTGTCCAATGCTTCACACACTGCTGATCATTTCTTACAATCATTAATATTACCCATTTGTTATTTTGAAATTGTACAAGTGGTAAAATGGTGTATAAGGATTTGTTGGTATCTGAACTTTGTAATCTTTTTTATGCCATTATACAGTGTATTTTCAACAGTTGTGGGTTCTTAGAAACTGTTTGCAAGATTCTGTGATTTGTTTAAGGGAAAAGTTTCAGTAAAAGAGACATCATGTGACTAACACAGAGTTACACACTTGGAATAAGGATCTTGAACTGAAAATATCTTGTGACTCATGATTCTTCATTTATGTACCTCTTCATATGAAGCTAAACCTAAACTACTGCAGTAAAAAGAGATCTCATTGTGTCAGAAGAAAAGTTAAATTAATAACTCAAGCAATGACATTCTTGTTGAATATCTTCCCTCTGACCCTCACAAGAGAAAAACAAAAAAAAATAATTTATGATGGATGATATAACTACAATATTGTGGACACAAGACAAAACACAGTCACTATTTTTTGACATTTTAACAAAATAACTACAAAAGGTTCCCATTTTTTATACATCAACAATATAAATGCTAGCACAGTTTGGCCCTTTCCAGAAAGTATTGTCTTAATGTTTTTTCTCATTGTTCTTGCAAAGTAAGAACACTTTACATTTTCCTCAAGAAAAAAATCTAAACCACTAAACCACCTATCGTCTTAAATGTTTACATTACTGAACGTCATATTTTCATCTCCTAATTGATCTACTACAATCGCCAATGACACTGAAGCTGCATAGTAATATACAAAGACTGGAAAATTAGATTTGGAAGTTTGATCTGTAGCTCTCTGTTAGTAGAATTACAGACAGAGAAAGTACTACTTCTAAAGATCCTTATTAAGAATTATATAAAGCTAATTAATATTTTTTTTAATCTCAAAGACTTGAAAATGCTAGTAATAAGTAAGAGAGAAATGCAAGATATATTGTGACCCAAAAACACATCTATCATTTTTAAAGCATTGATTCTTTGCATGGAATCAAGGGTGAGATGATAGAGGCTTATTTGACTTGAGTTAAAGAATGCACTTAAAGACTGAGTGAATTTCATGACTTGCATGGTGCACTATCAGATGTGAAATTGCTTTTGGCAGTAAAAATGAACCAGTAAAATGTAGCCTGTTCAGAGACTCAGAACTGACATTAGATGAAACACTGGATGTGTGAAGAATGAGTGAAACTGCAAATATGCAGTTAAAAGGACTTGCTGAGGAAATACAAGTGTGCATGATTAAGAATGTAACTTTATTACAAAAAATAAAAACACAGTTAGCGCTTTCGTTTAAAACTAGGTTAAACTTCATCAGACATTTAAAAATATTGCATCACATCCTTTTATACTGCCACTTCTTCTTTCATTGGACCCATGTTGCGATTGACATGCATACATCATACTCTATTATTATTGTACTTTGTAAATGTCTGATGAAGTTTAACCTAGTTTTAAACTAAAGCGTTAACCGTGTTTTTATTTTTGTAATAAAGTTACTTTGAATCAATCGCTGAGATCGTATTTTATATCTATGGAGACCTAGCTTCATTTGCAATTTATCTGGTTTGTCTTTTGTGTCTTTGAATAGTTCATGATTAAGAATGTGACTAATTATTTGAAAATGAAGCTCAGGGCAAAATAAATATAAAAGCACCCACAGAGGAAGTCATGAAGTGCTGAAGATGGAAATGAGAAACAGAAACACAGAAATAAAACATTATGTAGTTGGTGTGATTGCAGGTATGAGTAAAGAAAGTAAAAAGCATTAAATCAAAGTTTCAGGCTATGAGGTGGTAAAATCATTTTGCAAATGTACACAATAAGTAAAATAAATCTATGCTACAAGATTTGCATGCTGTTGAGACTAAAGGTGAATATTACAAACATTCCTAGTTTTTTTACTTCAAGTCCTATACATATGTCTTCTTTCCTATTCCATACATTTCCCTGTTCTCATGCCCGTTTTCCTTATCGTTCTAAGTTTCAGTCCTATACTTATCTCTTCGTTCCCAAATGCAATATAATAATGATAATATTAAGCAGGGCAGTTCTCCCAAGCTGGATCAGATGCACAATTGAGTATTCCCTGTAGAAGCAACTTCACTGCAAATCTCGGGTCTATATCATTTGAACGAAAGTTCAAAATGTCGATCGCTGTAAACAGCGAAAATGCCAATAATAAATATCTGTTTTGTGAGATTGCGGTACACAGTGAAGATCGGGAAATTTGCCCTTTCCTCACTGTAGTGCGATCCCGGAGTTGGTATAGGTGGGTGTGGGGGGTGCAGCCCCCCACAATAAAGGATTTGATTATTGGCATTTTCGCTGTTTACAGCAATCAACATTTTGTATTTAAGGATTTGATTATTGGCATTTTCGCTGTTTACAGCGATCAACATTTTGTATTTTCGTTCAAATGATATAGACACGCTAATCTTTGCATATTAAGCACAGCAAGGAACGAGAGTCTAAGCTGTGTTGCTCCTATCCACCTGAGGTTACAAGCTGCAGCTCGATTGGTCTTATGAGTTAAACACTTCCTTGGCTGTGTAACACACTAAGACATTAAAGGTTTTATTTATTTAACATTTGTTAAGTGGATAGGTAAACTGGTCTAAGGACCCTTTGCAGTTACAAACCCATGCCAGAGAGGCCAGACAATACAAATAATTATACAACAGAACATAGAACTACTTACACAGAAATTTACTTAGACATTGCCAGTAACGTAGTGATAGATATAGCTCAGTACTGAATTTTTATAAGCTAAGAAATCATTTTGAATTTTCAGTTAGGTACAATTTATTACTGACAGAACAAATTAGTTTACAATTCAATTCCAAAGAAGCATTTCAATGAATATGATAAGAGAAAAATTAGTATTAAGCCAGTAGATGGAATACATAATTGTTCCTTGTTTAACAAGTACTTTGTAGTCCATATCTCTGAAGTACTTGCAGGCATGCTGATTTATCAGATAGTTTTTTTTATTTGTAGGTTTACACTTGTCAGTTTGTTTACTTGTCTTATTTCTTCTGGGAGTTTGTTTCAACTGGAGGGTGTACTTTTAGAGAAGGCTTCTTTTTTAGTAGTCAGTTTGTAAGGGTGTCTTGCTAACTGAGTGTTATCTGTATTTCTAAGAGAATAATTACAATCCCTATTAAATAGTCTGCTCTTGCAACACATGGAAAATGCCTAATAAGGCCCAAAGACCTGCATTTCTTCCTTTAATTTGCTTTATCTTCAGCCCATGTTATGTATCTATATTCCATTAGAACTACCAATAACAATTGTTAATCACTGTCTGTGACCTTCTGCTTTGTTTGTGATAAGGTTTAGGGTGCATTGAAATATGCATTCCTTTTTCTTTTTTGTTTAACTTAGAAAAGCAGTCTAATAGATTTTTAAAGTGAAGTGCACACTGTGTTTTTGCTCACTTACTGATAATGTTGCAGTTCCTGTCTGATGTGCACATACACAGACTGACAGGCTTTGACTTATGTTGGAGATGTGGCCTACTTCGTACCAAAGCCACTCAGAGATAAGGCTTGGAAATTTTGAAAAGAAGACACCACAGCCACATATAGAGATCATTTCACCAAACTGACACAAGTCAGAATAACTCAAATTAAAACAAACCTCTTCAACATTCCCCAAAAAAATTCTAGCATGAAGTGAATAACAACTCTGGGAGAGTACCTCCCAATCAAATTTCTTCATTAGGACACATTCCTTCTCAATCTGGTAATCTTCCTCCTGCTGACTTTCTGAAAATGTTCTTCAACCTTCTAGTCACACACTGCAAGCCCTCCACTTCAACCCAAATACATCTTAATCCTCCACAGTACATTCCTGCCGTCTACTTCACAGAAATTACAGCTAAACAAATTACACCTTTACTTGAACAAATCCCACTTGACTCTCCCTCTGGCCCTGACAACATATGGCCCTAGTATCAGTATCACCACAGAAACTATGTTGTCACCCTTTTAAGCACAAATACAACCTTAGTCTCACAACCTACACAATTTATTCAATCTGGAAGTCACCCCTTGTTAAATCTGTAAATAAAATCCACAAACTCACATTCACCAATCACTTCTGGTCTAACTCAATACTCCCTACTCTTGGCAACATCCTTGAAAAACTGATTTGTAACCATTTTATTTATTAATTTACTTATAAATAAATAAGATGGTTACAAATCAGTTTTTCAACCATTTGTAACCATCTTACCACTTACCTGGAAAAATACAACTCAGTCTCCAATAAGCAACATGGTTTCTAGAAGAAAGGAGCACCCTGACAGCTCCCCGCACCCTAACCGGTGACTCCCTAACCCAGATAAAGGGAACCTTACTGGGGCCATGTTCATAAATCTAACTCAAGCCTTTGACATGGTTGGCTACTCCATTTTAATAACCCACCTCTTAGACATTGGCAGAATCCCATAAAATCACTCTGTTGTTCAAAGGCCTCCAACTTAACAGACCTTTTACAGTAAAGATAAACTCCTCTTACCAGCCACTGCCTACGTGTATGTAGGTGTTCCATAGAATCAATTCTTGCCTCCCTACTTTTCTCAATTTTTATAAATAAACTACCCCTTGACCTACTCCTCTAATGTGCTAATAACATGGTCACTTACAGATCTAACCCTGTGCATCATGTCACCTAAAGCCAACTGCAAGCAGACCTGCTAGAGCTAATCAGGTAACCCAGTTCCAAAAGACTTATTCTCAACCCTAAAAAAAAAAAAAAAAACAATAAAAGGAAAAATTTAATGAAAATAATTCCATTGTCAGTCTCTTTGTCTCAACTAATCCCGCAACATTCAAGAACACATTCTAAAACTACAGAATCAACTACTTCCTATTCAAGGCATATAAAATATCTGAATTCTTCTTACCACCAGCCAAGACAGACATAGGCAAAGGTATCCTGCCTACACAGCTTGAACATTGTGTATCTTTGTTTGCCACCACTTCAAATAAAATTTATCATCTCTGCATATCTTATCAAATAAAATATATTGATTCATAACTGCCCTTAGCATGAACATCAATGCCATACTCTGTGCAAGGCAAACTGGCTAGCTGTACAAACCAGAATCAACCTTCTTCTGTGCTCCCTACTCTTCAAACTACTATACCAAGATAGTAATAAAAATGCTTCACAGCATAATCAAACAAACATTCCAATTCAAATTTGTATCCACTGGAAATGTATTGCAAATAAATAAATCACAAGACTTAAACACTTTCATTCTACTCTAAGAACTTCATCAGAACTACATACACTGACTCAATTTCATTTTAAATAACCTTTGTAATCACATGGCAAATAAAAACCTCTCCAACCCGTTCTTAAAGAGACAGTCAGCTCAAAAAAATGTTAAAATATTAGAACTTACTGGTTAAAATTCAAAACATATATAATAATAATGGTATAAAAAACTTTTTGTGGCATTAAAATACAACCATAGGATAAATTCATAAGTAGTCAATTGCAGACAATAAATTACAGGTTTACTGCCTTTAATTGTAAGACACTGTCAACAGAAATATATTAATTTATTGATGGGAACTGAGAGGAATTTAATAACAATTGCCAATGCACTTTATGCTACTACAACCTTTTCTCTCAATCTCCACCTCTCAGAGAAATGAAAATTAAAAAAAAAATGCTTTTTTAAAGTTAGCATACATAGCTGGCCTTCATAGGCTGCTCTAGCAGGGGTGCTTTTCCAGTAATCTGCATGGTGTAAATAGACCAGGATTGAGGCACCAGGTAGTGTGGTGGGGGGTACTGTGGACCCCTTTTGCCTAGGGCACCACTTGACCTAAGGCCGACCCTCTTAGTCTACACCCTTGAATGTTTACTTAAGGCATTAAGTGTGTTTGTAAATTTAAGGTAAACAACCCCTCTTGTTATACAGTTGTATCTACCCATGCAAAATAGTTTTAGGATTTATTTAATTGTAATAAATTCCACTGGATACAAATTTTATTGGTTCTTGGAAGATAATTTTTTTTAATGCTCTGAAGCTTTTTTTATTACCACAGCATTTTTGGACTACACCAAGATACCCCATCACCTCTTTCAATGAAAGTCATCACAACCACCCTAACCTACAACCTTAAAAGCCAGGCTACAAGTGGCACCAAACCCACTCTACCAAACCACATAGTTCACAGCAAAGCCTCTCAGTACCGGCTTCCAAACTGAGGAAGTCATTCCTCACTATTTCATTGAGAAAGCAGTCATCTCTAAGTTCATCCCTCTGTTAAAACAGCATCTTCTGAAACAATTTGAATGCAAAAGCCAAAATGAAAGACATACTGCATAACTTACAAAAGTTTATTCTACATATACTTCCTCCTTTCTTAAATATTTGTCACCTCAGTTCCTTACCTAGATGAGCCTTCTTCATGTAAGGATGTACTTAGTCTATATATTAGAATTCACTTTGTTTCGTTGGCCTTGTTTATCTACGAGTGTGTTATTTCAAATATTTCTGTTAAATTTCAGATATTACAGTCTTACAGTAACCTAATCTGTACCAGCATGTTGTTCTTTTCATGCTATACCTTGCTTTGTAACATGGATGCTTCTGTATTACATACACATGCTCACTGTATCTCTATATACATGAATGCTGTGCTGTTGCCTCTGTTACCTCTGATTGCTGTATCTCAAAATCTTTGCTGCTGCTATCTTGAATGTAACCCAGCCTAAGCCTGCAATCGGTCATGCTATGATCAGTGCTCTACCTCAGTAACCAAAATGTAAATATAATAATAATATTAATAATAACATGACAGTTATATGCATTTTATAGTGATTGTGATTTATAATTTACTGATGTCTTGCTATTATATATTGACATGCCTTGTTATTCTGTACAGTACAACTTGTATTCAAAAGTAAGCAAAAGCTAACCCACAACATAAATTTTATGACAATAATATGTCATTTAGGACTTACTAAATGCCTGTCTTCCTCAAGTCCCTTCTGAAAATGGGGTTCTTTGTACGGTTACACTATAAACTTTCCTTATTTATTACTAACTGGAGTTTTTCTTCCTCAAGTTCACTCGGAAAATGGACTTTCCCAGCAGTTCTAATCCAGTTAACAAAATCTATGTAAATTAATGAATAAAAATGAAAGAAAATATGAAACATTTGTGGGTGCAGTCGTCAAACATAAGCAAAATTCTATTGGATTCTATTTTTAAAGCACTGAAGGTGCAAGGAGCTCTGGGTATGGCTGTATGAATTTTACTGACATATTTTTGTCATAAAGTGAAACTTACTGGTCAGCTTTTACTTACTTTTGAATGTAAGTTGTGCATCTGAAAAAATAAAGTAAATCAATCAAATAAAAGTCATTTGGCATGCAGAATGCTTAGTATGGTGATGCTGGTGCAGTCTAATTTGCCCATTTATGAAGATGTAAACTCCAGTGTTTTTTCTAGACAGTGGCAGAAAGATCTTAATAAGGTTAGTTACAATGTAATTGCCAGTGTATTACTAAGCTACAGAAGATGGAGCAACTTAACTGGAAAGTGACAGATTTACATTTTAGTGCTGATATTTTGCAGAAAGAAGTAGATTTATTTACTGGATTAGGCTCTTAACCAAGAGAATTATATATCAAAATATACTCAAATGTAGAATGAGTAATTTTGCAGGAAGAAGAGTATTGTTGCAAGAAAAGGGCAATACTCTAGAAGAATTGAAAATCATAGTGTGATTATTAAACAGATGGAAACAGGTGAGTGAGTTAATAGCATGATTATTGTCATGAAGCAGGACACAAATGTAAATAGATTGCCAAAACCTAAATAAACAGATTAAGAGGGACACAGGTAATTGAGGAGGTTGTTTCGACTGTGCCCAATGCCAAATACTTTTCAATACATGTTACATGTTATGTTTTTGACAAGTCATACTGCATAATGCTGGTTCAAAGCTATGGTATGCATAATCAATGCCCTGAATATGCAAATTTCTTAGATTGTCATTTGGTGCTTTATCAGCACCAGCAGTATTATAGAGAGCTGGATTTTTTAGGATAGAAGGATAGAAATTACAAATGGTTTTGATGACTTGCTTGTTTGGAAATTTGCCAAACAGAAATTTGACACAAGAGAAACCTGCTGAACAGATTAAGACAGACATGTCTGAAACTGGCAAACAGCAAATTAGATACATGAGACATAGATCATGCTGTTTTTCCTTGTCCATAAAAATCTTTATAGCAATTCTACTCCTTCCTTTCAACAAAGACTAGCCATTAATGATATAACTCTACTCACAAGCCAGTAACACCCAAGTACTGTCCAGGGCCAAAAACTAATTCTCATCCACGCATTTTTCATCTTGTTTTCTAAAGTTTAGAACTTTTTTTCCCTGAATTGAACTCTGTAACATAGTTGATCACAACAAATTCTGAAAATAAGTTTTAACCAAGAAAAAAAAGCAGTCCAACTAACACAGCCAAATCCAATTTAAATCCAGTTTAAAACACACAAAACATTTAATAAAAAAATAAAACAGATAAGCGCTTTTAAGCATTGAGCTCTTCTTCAGATCTAAAATCACAAGCTATAAGGCAACACTTTAAACAGAAACATACATTCCATTCAATAACAACTATCCAATCAGAAAATACAAGGAATTTATCAGTGAAACTAGCTGACATGAACATAATGCGGGTCTTAAAGGTCCAGTCCCAGTAAGCACAGGAGTCTTATCCACTTGAGCCTCACAAACTACTTCATCTTTGCCAGTTCAGTACTATGAACAATGTTACCTCCCATCTTAGTCTTCTTCATCAGCTGTAAAACCAAAAATGAAAAAGTATGCCTGGATACATAGAAACATGTTTTATAGGTGCATTTCTCATACTCATAAACCGTTTGTCATTCATATGCTTCAGAATTATTTCTTTGAAAGGTCTGTTAGTTTTCCCCACATAGAAGTGAGGACATTTACTGCAGACTGCCAGGTACACCAAATCACAACTTCTACAATCAGCATACAGCCTGGGACTAAAAGTGAAACCAGTCAAAAGATACTGGAAAGTCTTGGCACTTGAAATATAATTACATGCTTTACATAAACGAGAAGGGAAGGTCCCAACCTTCTTAGATCTAAAAGGACTGATGTCATTGTCCAAACTAGGACCATAGCATAGCTGTCTCTTCAGAAATATAGCATTCTTGAAGCAGAAACTAGGTTTGTTGCCTACTGCTTCTCTAATGCACTCATCCAACTGAAGAACTGACCAGTTCTTATAAACAATATCACACACCCTACTGATGTTGCGAGAGAATATCACAGACATACGCACATTGTTGGTACTAGGGACATTCCACCTCACATCATATGATCTCTGTCCATCTCTCCTTCTGAAAAAAGGGGTCCCATCCATAGAATTCAGTGCCAATCCCTCAATCATCTGTCTTTGCACTTTTCTCTGTCAACACCCTCTACTAATAAAATTACTTATCAAGTCCTCAGAGGCAGTTCAGAATTTGGCCTCATCCATATGAAGCCCAGAGATTCTCAGAAACTGATCTTTAAGGACATTGTGGAATACATGAATAGGGTGCATACTGGACCAATGCAGCAGGCTATTCCTCCAACACTCTTTCCTGTACAGTTCAGTGTCAAGTCCACCATTCTCATTAATGGTTAGGCGAACATCCAAGAAATCTATGCTGACCTGCGACTTTGCAGAAGTAAATCTGAGAAAGGAGGTGCTAACATTCAGATACTCAAACTGATTCACTCTTTCCAATGTACCATTTCATAACAGGAAGACATCATCAACAAAACACATAGTATTGAATGAAGCAAGAAAATGCATTATTGTGAAATATCTGGTCTTCCTTCCATAATCAGGTTAGCATAACTGTTTGCACATGGGGTACCTATTGCTACCCCAGTCTTCTGCAGGAAGAAATACTCATCAAACAAAAAAACATTATTCTCAAGGATAAGATCTAGCAAAAAACAGATCAGGGCAATCCTGTTGTTGGCAAGGTCGGTCTTATCCATAAGATATATTGTAATCGCATTAATGATACCTGCATTGGGTATTGAAGTAAATAATGTACAAACATCCAAAGTCACCATATAGTAACTTGCAATATTGCCCAAATTACCAACACACTGTGAAAGAGTGCACAAAAAACATTTCATTGTCTGTAAGATGCAGGGGGCATCTCAACTGCAGGTCTTATAGCTTTTTCCACAAAAATAGATAAAGGCTCAGTCACCCACCCACATCCAGACACTATAGGTCACATCACAGGATTGATTAAGCTCTTATGGATCTTGGACAAACCATGTATTACAGGAACCACAAGCTCTCATTCAAGCAAATAGTCCTAGTGATCCTGAGTAAGATGTCCAGGCATAAGAAAATCATGAAGAGATGCATGCACATGCTTAATCATTTTGTCTACATTTACTCTGGATACCAGCAGATAGGTACTTGAATCACTAAGCATATGTCTCATAGCTTCAAAGTATGCTGCTCTGTTCATCACAAAAATTGTACCTCCTTTATCCGTTGGCCAGATATACAAATCTGGATTCATCTTCTGTTCTTTTAATGCCTGGTTCTCATCACAAGTCATATTAAAAAAGGCATGTGAACAAATCCATAAACTCTTTAAAAATATCATTGTCACAAGCATTCAGAAAAGTCTCTAAATGGGGGAGTAGAATGGGGACATATGTACTGGGTCTCCTTAAAATATTGCCAGTAAGTGCATCAGTATCTGGAAAAATAGTTCTTAACATAACTCTCCTGGCAAACATCTTGAGATCAACTATGACATGACTAAGCTCAGACCCCAAAACAGAAATCTGGTGCTTAATTAAAGGAACAGATGCAAGATTAAACACTAGAGAATTGTTGCTTACTTCCTCATGTTCTTCACTCTGTTGATGGAATTCTGATCCAGAGATGCCTTCTGCCTCTTCTGTCCCCTGCTCATGGAATGGGCTCTTCCTTGCCTCCACGTCTTCTTCACTGGAATGAGTAGTTCCAGGAAAATGGAGGTGGACGTATGGGTCTCAGTGGAAACAGGGTCTTTACATCTGGCTCCCAGGTCTGGATGAACAGCAGAACTGGCAACTTTGTCAAAAGGCACAGGTCCTGTAGTGGTCTTAACAGATCCCGCCTCAGCAGGAGTTTCAGCAACTCTTTCAGTTTTTAACCCCTCTACAAAAGAGAGAGCTTCTTGTGTATGTTTCATGCCCACCTATCAGATAAACATATGTTAACCTAACCAAACTCTTAACTCTATCATCTTCCTTTATATGCTGAACAGTTCTACTAAAATTCAACATGCCCTTGCTCAGGTCACTCCTAATTACCCCAAACCACAATCTCTATCTTCTATCGACTACCTTACAGCAAAATACTCCTCTATTTTTGTGTTGTGAGTATACATTCTGTATAATATTCTACCGTTTTATCCTTACATTGCTGTATATATGATATACGTTTTCAATACTATTCTCCAACTCCTGGGTTGTGGCTGGCATGATTCAACTGCACTGTACTGGATCATCTAATTTAAAATAAATAAATGAGCCATATTTTTGACATCAGAAGATGTATTTATTTATGTATGCATGCATGTAGAGCCTCTTTTCAACAGAGGCCTGTCGAGAAAACTGCACTTTCAATTATAATACAAAGTGATGCAAGAACAAGAATCTTCTACATTCAAATAACATGCAGTGCAATGCAACAATAATAAAACAGTCTTAAATTTATGTTATGCAAGAACATATCTGAGGTAAAAGGGAAGTCAAACACTGCATACAATTTAAAATTATTTCCATATATGTATATATTTTACACATGTTGCAAGATGTATACAAATTATTCATATTTAAGATGGATATGATTTAAAGAGCACAGGCTGTTAGTGAATTGTTTGAGTTAATTAATCTGAAGTTTGTTTTGCATTGTTGCAGATGTAGCTGGGAAAGATGGAAAACAAGTAATAAAAAAATACTGTTAGATATAGTTCCATGAGAGTTTTAAGTAGGAGTTTATTTGTTCTTGATATTATTTACTTTTTGCCTCAGATTATATTACCCTCCTGGCAATTAGCACAGAGACAAACTGTTAATGAGTTCTTTCTTATGGTACATAGTTTTAGTCCCTTATTTTCTATTTCTGTACTGTGCAACCTTAAGCAAGTTGCTCAACCAGACAGTACTTTGGGAAAGGGGATAGGCTTCTCAATGTCTCTGGACTGCATGCCTAGTATCCACTCATTAACATATATTTCTTGTGTAGTAGGGTTCCATAGTTTGACTATAGTTTAATAGTAATCACTCCAGAATGGTTACTAGATTTAGTTTTCAAAAATTGATTTTGATTCATTAATGTAAGCTGTCTAGGTGATTTGGGTCTTTTAACAGAATTTTCTAATGTGAGGCATTTGGTTTATATAATATGCTACTCTGAGTTGAAAAACTACTATGCACTTTTGAACTAGTAGCAAGTTTATCTTTTCAAATGTTAGACAGTGATGTGATCTTTTTTTGCACTTAATCTATAAATTTAGCAGTGTTACTATAAATGTGTTCTATTTTCTGTAAGAGTTTTTTTTTGTGTTGGCTAAAACTGAAGAAGCATATAAAAATTCCTAAAATAGGAGTGTTCCGCCAGTTGCTAGAATTACCCATTGTGTTATTTTAGATATGTTTTTAATCTATGCCAGATTCTGAGTTTTCTGTTTCTTTTTTTTTCATATTGCATATTCTGTGAGCTGTTTGAAAGTTACACTGTCATTTATGATTTTCCCCAGTAATTTTGTGTTGGAAACCTGTTCTATGAATGTGTTATTTTTTTTAAATTTATGCGATGGAAGCTTCTGAACTGACTAATATTAGTTCTGTTATCATTTAGTAATATATTAGATTGTACAATCCATATTTCATTGTTATAAAGGGGTTGCTGTGTAGTGCACTGAACTTTAGCTAAAGTTGTAACAAAGCAGAAAAGTGTTAAATCATCTGTGTATTGAACTACTGATGTATTAATTATTTTTTTGGCATATAATTAATATACATTTGTTAAATAAAAGTGGGCTAAAGATAGAGTTTGTGTAATACCTACTGTAATAGGTAGATCTACAATAAGTAGGTAATCTGTCAGCATACACATTGGGTAATCTTGTGTGTAGCTGTTAAACCTGGCGACTGTATTTTGCTTATATCTAAACTACCTAGTCACTTTAGATGTAAGGGATGTGATATGATATCACATGCTTTTATTAAGAGTAGGAAGAGAGAAACCACTAATTGATCTTGGTTCCTTTGCTGATGTATTATTTTCAGAAAGGTGAAGAGTGCTATCTCTGTACTGTGTCCTGGCCAAAACCTGTGTTTGAGATAGCAGGTATTAAATGTTGAACAATTAGTTTATGTGTGCATTTTTCAAGAAGTTTGGAGAAGAGTGGTAAGATAGTTATAGGTCTGTCACTGGAAAATTCTACTGAGGTGCTGCCTTTATGGAGGGAGATGATTACAACGGATGGTATTGAAACTGCAAAATATGCTCTAAAAAGTTCAATATAAACTGGCAAATCAGATACTCATATTTGATACACGGAGCAGAACTCAGTTAATCAGTACAGGGAAGTATTGCTAGGGGAAGGTCTTGAAGTTCTTTGAAATATTCTGCAATCATCTACATCTGATCAAAAATTGAATAAGTTCAAAACATGCACTGCAGACAAGAAATGCAACTATTAAACTGAGCCATTATGAAGGGATGGTTCAAAACAGATGACAGCATTACTCATATAGAGATGAAATTTCACATGAGAAGGCTTGATATTTATAATGGATAAATCAATAATACAAAATCAGATGAGAGAAGCCATTTAAAAAAATGATAAAAATCACACTTCGGGACAGTTAAATGCAAGAAAAAAAATCGGGATATACTGTAGTAATCAAAGATAATTGAACAGAAATAACTTCATGCAGAGGTGTGAAGTGTGTAAAGATTACATTAATCAGAATTCACAAGAGAAATTTATACCATATTATGAGGTAAATGTCTGCTTTGAAACAAATCAAGTGTAGATTAATTTCACTCTCAAGAGAGCTATTACTTAACGTGTGTTGACTGCTTCTCTGACTTACCAGAAGTCAGACATTTGAAAGAAACTGTGAGTATGAGAGTAATAAATACTCTCAAGAGCATCTTTTTAAAACATAGAATACATCTTATAATTGTTTCAAACAATAGACCACAGTTCATCACTAATTTAAGAGGGTTGCAAGTGAAATAGAGTACTGGACAGGTAGAAATGATTAAGAACCAGATGAAATATATGAACTATATGTAAACAGCATTTGTTATTTGTCAGTCTTAGAATGAAAACAAATATACCTCTTCAGAATTAGCAGAATTAGGCTTGTCTCCAGAAATTTGTGGGGAAAAAGGTAGAAGAGCATACACTTTTCTGTGTTATTACAAGCAATATATATATATATATATATATATATATATATATATATATATATATATATATATATTTACATTTGTTAACTGGGTAGTGTCCTTCTGGGCTAGTAGCACATTTTCAGCGTAGACCCAGGGAGAAAAGCTCCAATACAGTGAATCATAGAATAACAGCTATTAGTTATATACATAAATAAACAATGCCTTATAACAAAGTCACATAAACAGCACCAGTAATGGAATGAAAGAGTAAGAGTACACTTATACAAGTTAAACAACAATCATATGTACAGCTAGCATGCAAAAACATACAGAGATTGTTCATACAATATAATATGTAATCTGGATTGTTTATCAGAGTGAGTTAATAAAGCTCTTGATTATGAAGAGTTATTTAAAGGTTAGAATAAAGGAAATAGTGAATAAGAGAAAGGAAGAGGGTTTAGCCAGGAGTTATACAGCTGCAGAGCCAGTGACTATTGAGATGCTCCTTTAGGACTATTTTAAAAGAGGAGAGGTTTGGGTTAGTTTGAATGTGTTGAGGAAGAGTGTTCCAGTCCTTAGCTATTTTGTAGGAGTAGAGGGCATCACCATAATATTTGTGAGGCTGGGTAACTTTTAGCATAAGTTTTTTGGATGATCTAAGGAATCTACAGGTAGAGTTGGGTTGTATCAGGTTTGAGAGAGCTGGACAGTTACAGGGGTTATGAATGATTTTGTGAGTAAAGATAAGTTGGTTTTGTGATAGGAGACTGGGCAGTTCTAGCCAGCTGAGTTGTTGAAGAACAGAGCAGTGGTGTGTTTTATGGGGTGTATTGGCTACATATATATATATATATATATATATATAAATAGATAGATAGATAGATAGATATAGATACAGAGATAGATATATATAGAGACACACATATATGGGTCCCTGTTAGAAGATGGAACACTTAGATGAGCAAACCACACAAGATCGAGCTGTAAAGATCAAAAACCTAGAAGATGGAATGAGACATGGCTTCTAATGTGCAGGATTGTGGCACAGTGTGGATCAGCGTATTGCTTCTATCTCACTGTGGTATGAATTTGGAGTTGGAATATATTATTTGCAGAGGGAGTGGGGGGTGCAGGAGGTTTTGTTACCCAGGAAAAGACAGGTGTTGTTTGTTTCCTGTCCCTTTTAAGCTTCCTGCTTTTCTATCCTCCCAGCTCAATCTTGTGTGGTTCAGTCATCTGAGCATTCGACATTCTAATTGGGAACCATAGATATGTATGCACATATCCACTCACATTACCCAAGTTTCCATTTTGTTTTCCTAATAAACTAGAAGGTTATAAACCTAAATGTATTGTTTCTAGATTCTTTAATATTTTGTTCTTGAATTCCAGAGCTAAATTTTCTGTATTTTTTAAATGTGTGACTGTAATGATTCTTGGATGCAACAGAAGTTACTTAGGTGATAAAATATGCAACTGCACAAAAAAAATAAAATATGCAATGGAAAATATTTCCAGTACACACAAAATTATAACATGCCTGAAAAAAGTGTAGTTGCAGTGTTATGAAACCTACATCCTAATTAATTATATTGATTCAAAATGATCTTAAGTGTGTATTCTCATGCATTTAGTGCATTGTGAAGTGCAAATTAATAAAAGTAGTGGACAATACTCATTCTGGGCAATTCTAAGGCACAGGACTGTTGGGAAATTGACAAAGTAGTTTGTAATGCCATGTATAATATGAGTATAAACTAATGCGGAAATGAGGAAAATCATGCAACTAAACCACATTATACAAAGAAATGATGACACCTAAAATAATAGACAAATTCAGAAATGTATAAAATCGATATATTGCATCATGGTGCATATGTATTTGTACATCAAGAATCACAATTTACATGAGAGGAGTGATGCTATTCATATGCAAAATATTAGGGTTACAACTTCCATGGGATGCTATAAATGTCTGCTTGGTGCTGGTCCTCTGTTCTGCAGTTCTGTGGAACCAGATATGTAATATGCTTCCATTATGCTAGGCTTCTTTGGATCACCACATATCAATAGCCTATGAACCTATGATCCTATAAAATCAGCAGCAGCAGTGGCTCAGCAATATGTGTCATCAGCTGCCATCAGAGCCAATACCTGCAATATTGTGCATGATGGTCATCCCCTCCAATGGAGGAGCTAAGGATAGTGCCAGACACTGGACCCAACCCAATATGGTTTCATCAAGGGCAGATCATGCCTAACAACCTAGTAAACTTCTTTGAGAAGGTCACCAAAGCAATGGATGAGGGCAAAATGGTGCATACTGCCTACCCTGACCTGGCTAAGGCATTTGACACAATGCCCCACTTGGGCATTGTTGACAATCACAAGAGGTTAGGTAGAAACCCATATGCCACCTGGTGGATAGCTAAATGGCTCACAGACAGGACTCAGGAAATTAAAATTGGCGAGTCCATCATTACAAAAAGGCCAGTCACAAGTGGAGTCCCTCAGGGATCAGTCCTTGGACCACTCCTTTTTGGCATTTACTTTTCTGAAGTCAAGGCCAATGTCAATGGTCTCTGGCTGACTACATTTTGCAGATGATTGCAAATTAGGAGCTGTCATTGAATCCTACACTGACACAAATGTTCTCCAGGAGGGGCTGACTCAGACAAACAACTGGTGTCAGATCCATGGACTAAAACTAAATGTCAAGAAATGCATATAACACACCCCTTGCAGTTGACCCAGTAGTGAGGGACTTAAGGACACACATGGACAGTATTCAAACCTTTGACCATCACAAGTCTACAGTAGTGAGGAAATCATTCTATGCTGTGCAACTTATAAACAAAGGTGTGGCATCTAGATCCAAGGAAGTCATTGTTCCTGTGTATTCAGCATTCATCAGACCTATCATTGAGTGCAATGCCCCCTTTGGTATGTATCTAACCAGGCATATCTAACAAATGGAATAACCACAGAGGTTCCTCACTAAAAGAATACAGGGCATAAGTAAAATGTCCTATGCAGACTGCCTCAAAGTCCTATCCCTGTATTTTTTTTTCTATAGGCTGTTGAGGGGAGAGCTATGCCTATCATACAGGGTATATTCAGACTCCACTCTGATGAACCTCCTGCATATCAGCAAAACAAACAGCACCAGAACTACCTGTGCTAAAGACTTAAATCTTACCTGTGATATAAATAGGGCCTGCTGGAGAAGAAGGTATGTACCACAGACACTACCAGGCCTTCCATTCATGTGAAGCAGAGTTTCTCCCTAACCCAATTCAAGTGTAACTTGGACAATTGGATGGGGAACAGGAAATTCATCCCTGGCTTGGCACCTATGTCTCTAATGGACAAAGGCAACCTGCAGTGATTTACCTCCGAGGCCCCTGCATGTAAGCATTTCATCTCCCAAGCCCCTGCTTACACTTATCAAGAGTACCAGAACTTGTCAGAGATTTGGGATGCATGGCTAGGCTTAAAAAGACCCTTATGGTTGTTAGTCTAGTAAACACCTATGAACCTATTAACATGAGACTGTAAGTCTATAAAATTTTCACCTGAAATTATTCTATTCCGGTGCTGTATGGAACTTTGTGATGTTGCACACAATGGCACAAACAATTCATATCATGCTAGCAAGGTCAGATTACTGCAACAGTTATGTTAGTGAAGCTACTTAGCAGCACTGTTCATAAACAGCTGCCACAGTGCATTGCACTACCTAAACATGCCCAGCACTGATCTATGAATCACAGCCTTTAATATACCCAGGTGCACTAATTAAGAGCTAATAACAACAACAATAATAATATGAATGAATTCATGCACTTACTATAAATAATTAACCATATTTCTTGTCTATGGTTATTTTTAAAAGAACTTTCTGCTATATGAAAAGCAGATGTAAATGCCTTCTAAAAGAACAAGCTCTGAATCTCTTCTTCCATTTATTTGCCCTAGTATCATTTGGAGGTTAGTTAGATTTAATGAAAATGTGACTGGAATATCACAAACAAATGAAACTAGATTCAAACTTCTATACAAAACCAAGATTATGCCATTCAATATAGACAAAATTTTGCCCTGTTTTGTTCCATAAATTCACTGGCTAATGTAAAACAGTGATCAAACATGTTTCAGCTCTGTTTCTTTTCGGACTCTGACCTTGCATATATTACTACAGACTTGCAGGAAAATGCTTCATATTTAAGATGTGAAGGTAATGACTGCTTGTTATTAGAGCTCTATGACCTTTGTGACAATATGAACAGTGATTTATGGATTCACTGCATCTTGACAAAAATAATTCTTTAAATCTTCGTTTAATGAACAAAAGAATGAACACTGATATTCAGAAAGGCTTACTGCACAGTGGAAGCCTATACTTCAAAGGCTTCCCCACTGTGGTAATTCCAAGTGGTTCAGAGACTGTTCTGCTACTGCTTTGTGTGGGCACTGGCCATAGCACAGGCATGCAGCAAATGCTAACTAACCATGTGATCTCCCCCAGAACTGGCACCATCATTGTAATAATGCCATAGATCGAGTCAGAGAAATCTAACAGGTTATTTGTTTCTTGAGGAAGGAAAACCATACACTGAGTTTCAATGGTGTATATGCATTCACTCCTACAGAATGGTCACTGTGCATACTGCAAATACTGGTAGGTACTTCAGAGCTATGAGTTTGTGTGTGTGTGTGTGTGTGTGTGTGTGTGTGTGTGTGTGTGTGTGTGTGTGTGTGTGTGTGTGTGTGTGTGTGTGTGTGTTTTGGAAGGTGCCTATGTTACTACGATTTACAGGCTTGTAGGGGAAACACTAGCTCAGTTAGGCCTGACAGTGTGGTGTTTGATATCAAAATTAACTAACATTTCTCTCGAAGAAACAGTAGAGGTGATGTTACTTATCTTATAGCAGGGGACTTTGTGCCTCCAATCCAACATCAGAAACGTTTCCAACATGACTGCTACATGTGAAAAAAATGAAGACAGAGCTACATCACAGTATTTAAAACTGATTACACATTTGTATTTAGAGTCTTTTACTAGTTTTAATATTTTAATTGCGTTTTAACAGAGCAAGCATTATTTTTTTTGGTTTATATTTAAAAGTGTGTCAAAATGCTGACTCAACAGTGTATAATATTTATAAGATTTTCTAAAGGTCACATGGCTGCATTGGAAATTACTTTAATTTGCTGAATTTAAAACAGCTCCACTAGAAGCCGATTATACATTTCAAAAGTAACCAGTGCATGCTTGATTTATATTATAGGGACTCTGCAGAGTAGTGAAGTAAAATTTATAGATTATTGGCCCTTTTAATACCAATTCTGAATGCAATGCACACTTTTTCCACTAGAGTAACGCTTAGCAGACTTGTCACTAATTAATAGATAAAAAAATATCTTAGGACTAAATATTCAGACTTTGCTACATCATCCAAACCATTCCGTCATAGACCACAAACAGCTGCATACAATTCCAGGGAGCTTACAGATGTTAATGTTAGCAGGAAAAGTAGAACAGGATGCTACAAGCATTAGTACTCTGATGAGAAATATCCTATTTTTTTTTCATTTAGACACATTAGAAGTGGCACCTTGGTTCAAGTCCTGGTGATTCCTCCCCCATCCTCTATTATAGCCAAAAAGATGGTGATGATTCTTACTTCATACAGTGACATTTGCCAACACCATTATTGATAAGTAGACTTTGCTGTATCAGATGTACAGACTGGTGCTCAAAATAGCAAACTCTGTAGTATTTTTGAGAGCGTTCATAAGTCATTTGTGATTGGTGATGTTGGAGTGTACTGTGGCATCCAATTCAACCCCTGCAGTACAATTCTGGGAGTACATTATTCTGTGGAATGTGATAACCTCTGTGGTACAAGATAGAACATTATGCACAAACTAGTTGTGAGTTGTCTGGGCTGAAAACAAAAGGCACAAGAAGCAATAAACAAAACAATATTTATTCTGATGTCATGAAAATGACTCTAAACTCCACTTGAGTAGAACAGTATGAGTTTGGCAAAAAGATCCTCTTTTTTTCTGCAGAGTTCACTTTTAAAAACATCACCTTACATCAATTTTAGTTTCACAAAATGCTAGCAGTGCTTTGGCAAACAATTTTATCACACACACACACACACAAACACACACACACACACACACACACACACACACACACACTTTTTTGTTGCATGCCTTCTAGTATAACACCAACAAAGAAATTCCTTTTCCATGCTGCCTTTTAACTGTCATGAAGGTCCAATTTATTGCCAAAGCAAGCCTCCATATGGGTAAATATAATTGTAGGTATGCCAGATTTTTGTACTAACAATACACTACTCAGGAATACTTGCTTTTTACTCAGGTTCATAGGTTCATAGGTGTGTACTAGGCTAATGGCCCTGGAGCCTTTACAAGCCTAGCCCATAGGATTACCCTGGCATCATGCCACCCGACCTTAGTTCCCAGTGCCTCTGTTGAGGAGAGCCACTGGAGTGATCCCAGGGGTGAATTTTCTATTTCTCATTAACTCATCAAGATTTCTCTTGAAGAGGACCAGTGAGGTGCTCTGTTTGACATGTATGGGAAGTCTATTCCATAGCATGGGCAGTCTCTAGGTTATGAACCTGGCCCTCCAGCATGTTCTGTTGATTGTGATAATGAGGTTGAGGTCTCTGCAGTGAGTGGTGTGGAGGGATTGGGATTCCTTTAGATGTACCATTTCTAACAGAGCTGGGTCAGACATGACTTTGTAAGTCAAGCAGAGATTGCCTGTAAGTAGGTGATATGAGACAGAGAATAGTTGGAGTTTTTTGAGTCTGTCCATATAGGACAAATGTTTAAGGCCTAGGATCCTTTTTGTGAGGTAGTTTTGCGGCTTTTTCAGTTGTTGCAGGTGTGTAGTGAGGTACATGCCAAATGGGGCATTATACTCAATGACTGGCCTAATGATGGAACAGTATTGGGGGACAATGACCTGTTTCTTCCTGGATGCAAAACCCTTAGTAATGAGATGGACTACATGAAAAGAGACATAGAGGAGCTCTCTGATTATGTAGCCCAGGCAGGTATGACCCTGACCCTGAGCAGTATCCTTCCTTCACCAAGAATGATGCCACAATATAGAGACAAGATGATCAGCTTTAACAATTGGCTTAATGTCTGATGTCATTCAAAGGGGATCCAGTGTCTGTCTGCCTGGGATGACATGCTTGAGAAGCCACGCTGCTTCGCAAGGGATGGCTTGCACCTGTCACCCCTGGGATTCCGGATATTGGCTAAGGCTCTTGCCACCCCCATAGTGCCTTTTTTAGGCAAGGCTCAAATTCTAAACCTACCACCCTAGAAATCAAAAATGGGAAGAAACTGAGGGTAATGCTGCTCAATGCCAGAAGTCTAAATCTCAAAATGCACGCACTCGAGGCCCTTCTCAGTATGGAGAACATCGATGTCTGTGCTGTACCTGAAACCTGGTTCAAGGCTCCTGAGAGCACCCCGGCACTATTAGGTTTTACCTCATATCATGCGTTCCAGCCCCAAAACCCAGACCACACCACAAAAGGAGGGGGTGTATCCATATTTATAAAGGATACCCACACCTCCAGGTTGGTGGCAACGCACGAAGCTTCAGAAACCATCCAGGTGCAACTAACCATAGGCAAAACTGCTCTACAAATTGTAGCATGCTACAGGCCATCCTCTCAAACTCAGGAAACCCACACAGCCTTCCTGAAGACACTGGAGGGTATAAATGTATCTCCAAACACCATCATATTGGGTAACTTCAACTACCCGAATATAGACTGGGAACATTACTCAAGCCCTAACTTTCTAGCCCAACGGTTCCTGGAGTTCATAAATTCAAATGCCATGAAACAGCTAGTCACTGTTCCCATGAGAGGAGAAAATATACTAGATCTCATTATCACAAACATGGGGACAAAATGCTCCACACCGGAAGTATATCCCTCATTGGTGAGATCTGATCATAAACTAATCTCACTGGAAATCCACATCCCGCCCCCACCCCAAACAAAAAAGACCACAGTGAAGAACTTCTCTAAAGCAAACTTCACACTACTCAAGACTGGTGTGGTATCCTTCAAGGCCCCTGAGCCAGTGGAAACCACAACCCAAGCTGCAGAAGCCCTTACAAATGCCTTCTATGAACACCTCCAGGACTGCATGGATCAGGCAATCCCAAATAAAACCAAGACTCTTTCCACAAAGGGCAAACGTCCAGTCTGGTGGACCCCAGCCATTAACAAACTTTACAATAAGAGGAGAAAGCTATTACATGATAGAACAAAATCCATAAAAGGGAAGTCACCCCTGATCATTATTAGTAAAAAAATACGAGCACTCATAAAATCAACTAAGGCCAATTTTGAGAGAAAAATTGCCATGGATTCAAAGGACAATCATAAGGCCTTTTTCAGCTATGTTAGGAACCTGGATGGAAACTCCCAGATTTGCTCAGAATTAGTCCAAAATGATACAAAAATCACTGAACGCACAGACATTGCCAACATACTGGCAGACAGGTTCAGTGCAAACTTCACCCCCCTCTCCCCCCCAAAGGAGAGATAACTATCCCAGCGGAGTGTAGCCTCCCAGACATCTCAAATGAGCAGGTGAAAGCTGCTCTCTCTAAAGCTAAAAACACAGCATCAATGGGACCAGATGGTGTCCCCGGCTGTGTTCTACATGAGCTAAATGAGGAATTAAACCCGCACATAAGGCAGCTGTTTAATCTCAGCCTTACCACAGGATACGTGCCCAAGGAGTGGCGTACGGCAACTGTGGTTCCACTCCACAAAGGCGGTGCCTCTACGGACCCTGGTAATTACCACCCCATAAGCTTAACAAGTCTAGTCTGCAAAGCTATGGAGAGGATCATAATGGAGCTCATAAACAAAGATATAGGGGACTTGCAGACATTGGACCCGACCCAGTTTGGCTTCGTCAAGGGCAGATCATGCCTTTTGAACTTGGTCGACTTCTTCAAAACAGTCACCAAGGCCATTGATGAGGGAAAGGCAGTCCATACAGCCTACCTTGACCTTGCAAAGGCTTTCGACACAATACCCCACTCGGGTATTGTAGAAAAACTTACCAGCTTAAATGTAAACCCATATGTCACAAGATGGGTTGCAAACTGGCTTAAGGACAGAACCCACAGGGTTAGAGTTGCTGGCGCTGTGTCAGACTCCAAGCCGGTCACAAGTGGTGTCCCACAGGGCTCTGTCCTTGGCCCCCTATTGTTCGGCATCTACTTCTCAGAAGTACAGGCTAACATGGGAGGACTTTGGCTGACAAAGTTTGCAGACGACTGCAAACTGGGCACCATAGTGGAAAGTGCATCGGACACGGATGTGCTTCAGAAGGGACTCACGGAAACAGATAGCTGGTGCCAGAGCCATGGCCTGAAGTTAAACACCAAAAAATGTATAGTCATACCCTTCGGGAAAAACAAGGTAACCCCAAGCTACCATATAGGCGGCAATCCACTAAGCACAGAAGAGGTTATCAGGGACCTGGGGACCCAGGTTGACAGTGGCCTTTCTTTTGACACTCATGTTGCTAAAGTGGTTAGAAAGACCTTCTACATTGCCCACCTGATCATGAAGGGATTCACATCCAGATCTAGTGAGGTCATTGTTCCGCTGTACTCTTCACTTATCAGACCAATGATCGAGTACAATGCCCCATTCGGGATGTATCTCACCCGACATCTGCAGCAATTGGAGAGACCCCAAAAGTTCTTCACCAAAAGGATAAAGGGACTCCAAAATCTGTCATATGCTGCCAGATTGAAGAAACTCCAGCTCTATTCAGTCGCATACCGTCTGCTCAGAGGTGACATGTGCCTGACATACAAGGTCATGTCCAACCCGGAATTAATGGACATGCTCCACCTCAACAAATCCAAATCCACCAAAACCACTAGAGCAAGCGACTTAAACCTTAGCACGAATATAAATAGGACGTGCTGGAGGGATAGATTTATCACTCAGAGACTCCCTATGCTGTGGAATAAAATCCTGGTCCATGTGAGGCAGAGCACCTCGCTGGCTCTGTTCAAGAGAAATCTTGATCTGTGGATGGGAGATCGTAGGTTTACCCCAGGAATCATCTCTGTGTCACTGCTGGACAGAGGCACAACAATCTAATGGGCACAGTATTTTTTCATATATATTTCATGTAAGCCACAAAACTTTGGGCTAAGCTTATAAATGCCTTAGGGCAGATAGCCTAGTATAAACCTATGAACCTATGAACCTATGTGCCACATAGAAGGACTTTCTGACCATAGTGGCAATGTGGTGGTCAAAAGAGAGGTTGCTGTCAACCTCGGTTCCCAGATCTCTTATAACGCCTTCTTTGTTCAGTGGACTACCATCAATGTGATGTGGTAATTCATGGGAACCAGGTTTTTCCCAAAAGGGATGACAACACTTTTTTGGCATTGAGCTTAAGGCCATGGTTTTGACACCAGTCGTTGGTCTCAATAGGATGTCAACATCACTTGGGGAGTTAATAATAGCTCCCAATTTGCAATCATCTGCAAACTTTCTCAGCCAGAGTCCCTTCATGTTGGCCTGGACTTCAGAGAAGTAGATACAAAACAAGAGAGGACTCAGGACCAAACCCTGTGGGACTCCACTCATGACTGCTCAGCAGTCTGACTTGGAGTCAGCTACTTTCACACGGTGGGTTCTGTCTGTGAGCCAGTTTGCAACCCACCTAGTGATATATGGGTTGATGCCTAGCTTAGCGATTTTTTCTATGATTCCTGAGTGGGGAATGGTATTAAATGCCGTGGCCAGATCAAGGTAGGCTGTATGAACCACCTTGCCTTCATCCACAGCTCTGGTGACTGACTCAAAGAAGTTGACCAGGTTGAGCAGGCATGATCTACCCTTCACAAAACCTAACTGTGTGGGATCCAGAGTTTGGAGATTCCCTATATCCTTGTTTATTAGGTCTATGATGATGCATTCCATAGCTTTGCATATCAGACTCGTCAGGCTAATGGGGTGATAGTTCCCAGGGTCTGTAGTCACTCTTCCTTTGTGAAGAGGGATGACTGTAGCAGTGCACTATTCGGTAGAAACAAAGCCTGAGGTGAGGCTGTGATTGAACAGGGCACACAGGTAAAGTGCCAGTTCACTCTGTAGTTCATGTAGAACACAGCCAGGGATATTGTCAGGTACCATAGAAGCTGTATTCTTGGCCTTGGACAGTGCTGCTTTAAGCAGTATTACTGGGTGCCTGGCAATCAACTGGTATTGTGATTGGTCCCTTGGGGGGGAGGGGTAAAGTTGGCGCTCAATCTGTCAGCCAGTATACTGGCAATATCTGTTGGCTTGGTATAGGAGGTACCATTGTGGAGTAGCTCAGACCAAATCTGAGTATTGCTGTGGAGATTCTTTAAATAACTATAGAAGGTCTTGTGGTTGTCTTTACTATCTGCTGCAATTCTATTTTATAGCTAGCTTTAGAGGATTTGATGAGGGATCTCAAATTTTTCTTCAGGCTGATGAGGGAGTTTTTCCAGTCATGGGACTTCACCTTATTCCGCATCAGTTTCCTCCTTCTGTTGTAGAGTTTGTTTATGGCAGGGGACCACCAGATTGGCTTCCTTTTTTTGAAGAGAGCAGCTTGGTTCTATTGAGTATAGCGAGAGCCATACATTTGTGTACGTGTTTGTATAGTGAACTGATGTATGATTTGGTGGTCAAGCAACTATTCTCCATTTGCATGGGTGTCGTGAAGTTAGCCACCTCTGTTTTTAGGAGCCCAAAGTTAGCTTTGGAGAAGTTTTTCATGGTGGTTACCTTTGCGGGAGGGTGTGGATTTCCATGATGATATTTGACTATTGGTGTAGAGCAATGGTCGCCCATGTTAGTAATGACCAGATGAAGGATGTTGCTACCTCTAATGGGAGTAAGAATGAGCTGGTCCAGGGCATTGGAATTAATGAATTCTAGGAAATGTGGAAATGTATTGGTACATGAGTAGTTTTCCCAATTAATGAAGGGGTAGTTGAAGTCGCCCAGTATGAGAGTGTTAGGTTGGACCCTAATATTCTCCAGGGTGCTTAGGAACATGGAGTGGAAGTCTTTTGACATGGTTGGGGACCTATAGCAGGCTACGACCTGAATTGCTGTCTTACCCAGTGTTAGCTGCACCTTAAATATCTCTGATGCATTATGTTGGACTACTAGTCTGGAGGTGTGCACATCCTTTATGAATATGGAAACACCACTGCCTTTGGCGCTTCAGTCCAAGTTCTGGGGCCAAAAGGTGTGGAATGAGTTATAGCCTGGTAGTGCAGGGGTACTTTCTGCTGCTTTGAATCAGGTCTCTGTTACAACACAAATGTCGATGTTCTCCATTTTAAGGAGTGCTTCGAGCAAGTGCATTTTGAGATTTAGACATCTAGCATTGAGCAGCATGGCGGTCAGATTGCATTTGTTTGTACCTGTTAGAGTGGTGTCTCATACATGTTTCTATAGATATCTTACAATTGTATAGATAACACTAAATACAATTCAGCACTGTGCAGCATTATATACCTTATCACTGGCAGCAGCTGGAAAGATTCAGTGGTATATTTTTGTCGTAAGCAGCACCAAGCAAGATTCAGTCCAGTACACACTTTGTCTCATACAACACCTGGCAAAATTTAGTGCTCCACAGTTTCTCCATACTTTGCACACACTGATTACCTCTTTGTTTTTACACCTTAAAAAGAAGAATTAGTATACACACACAGTTTCTAGTAGTTTTCAAACAAAACAGCATATTGTAGAAGCAATGCTGTTCATTTCAGAAAGCAATAGCCGACAGTGGTTTTTCACGTGTTTTTCACACTTGCAATAAATATCTGGTTCATGTAAGCAATGCATTTTTCCACTGGTGCAACACATCTTACTCTGAGTTTTGTTTCAGCAGTTTGCTAAGATTTCACTCTGCACATCTAAAAGCAACTAACCATGTAGTTTCTTTTCACTGCAAATCTCCCGTTCAGTAGAGTTCCTTTATTTCAATACACAGATCATTCCCATGGCACTGAACTTTGTTTCTGGTCACAGACTGAACAGCATAATGCAGAAATATTGCTTCTGGTAGCAGTACTTTTGTATTATTTTAGAAACCTTATACCATTACATTCAGCAGTATTTTCCCCACCAGTTTAATTGTAGTTACAAATATATAGGGTCGTTACCATTTTTTGTGAACACACATTTCAGAACTGCCTGGTTAGTTTCTCTGAAGAAAGCATTGCAATACTCTTCTTCACTACTCCCTAGAGTACACATTCAACAACTGTCTTCTTATTTTTTTTTTAAGTCAGTACAGTATTTTTCTCAGAACACCATTGAACATAGATTGTATTGCCACATTTAACAATACTTTATATATCAATAACTGTTCCACTGTTTAAAAACATTATTTCCCATGCTTTGCATTTACTATGCCTTTCCTAAAATTACAGGTAATTTGACAACATGATTCTTTATAGTTGACTTATTTCAGTTCCACACTCAAAATAAAGTAAAATATTTTGTGTAATTTGAAAATTCAACACAATGTTTCAATTTGTGCTGCTTGCCACAGAAATTTCTTTCTTGAGTACATATTAATACTGTGGGAACATTTTTAAATACATACACAGTGCATGTATTTGGTACACAGTGCATGTCTTTGGTACACAACCGTTCAGCAATTTACATCACTTTGTCAAAACACTTAATAGCACTTGCCATTCTGTTACTCATTTATATGCCATGTTATTTGTTTTAAAGTTGGTTTACCAAATAATTTCATAATTTACTTTCTTTCAGAGTTGAATTTCATGGCTTTAACCTTCTGAGTCTCTGGCTTTAGGTGTGATCAAAGAACATAGATTAATATTTCTCTATTAATGAGTTCAATTTGTCCTCTAACTCTATTTGGTGGTTATTTTGTTTACATCTTAACAGAAAGCACTTTTTTAGCATACAACAATAATAGTATTTATAACTTATGTAAATGAAGGCATAACTTTGTATTTCCAATTTCTCATAATCATCTTCCTAGCTATTGTTATTAAGCTTCAGAGAAGTGAGAATTCACATTTGGGTACACATCTGGGAACTGGTGTATTAAATAACACCAAAGGTTTAGTTAATATACATTTATCAGTCCACAATGACTGTGAGAAAACATTGCATTTTTTCTGAAAAGGTTATAGAACCTTATCATAAACCATATGCTGCCAACCTGCATTAATTAAGTTTTTACATCGCCAACAACTTACAACTTATTTTATGTATATAATATAAATTCTGTATGGAAGGACAAAGATCTATGTAGAATGTTTCAAGAGAATAATCTTCAAAATAAATACTACTAAAGTCTTTCTCATCTATCACAGTTACAGTTGCGCCACTCATTTGGACAGTATAATCCCTATAATTATCTTTGACATAAAATCTGTAGTTCTTAATTATTTTATGTATTTTGGATGATTAAGATTGCCATATCTTGAAATTTGTTTTGACATTGTTTAGAACATCAAGAACCGATGGATATTCTTTTTTAATTATATTTGACATTAAGCCATCTTTGCAGATTAAGAACTGTCTGTTGCTGTGTACTATAAACCAGTTTCCCTTATCCATATCATATGTATCCATTAAATAATCTGAAGTAAGCATTTTGGTCTCTCTTAGTATTTGATTCCAAAAAAAATCAAATCTCTGTTTTTTAAACTTAATATTTTGAAAGTTCAACCTATCTATACATTCTGGTGTAATTGCTATAGAGAATAATGTGAAACATTATGCTTTTCACTCTGTATATTTATATATACAATTTATAGTTGTCTTAATATCTTATTTATGTTAAGAAGAATCTGTTGGGTTGTTTTTAAATAAATATTTCCTTGACAGTCACATCATATTATTATTTAAGATTTGCACGTGTTGTATAGTGATTTTTTTATTTAACCAATGATTTCATGCATTTTTCCAATTGGCTAAATAATCAAAATTTAACTATAAAGCTGCTGATGTAATAACTGAAGTTGTAGCATAACTTATTCTCAAATTTTCTGTTCTCTTACAAGATCTCACCAAAGCTATTTTTGGTTTGTTGGGATACATAAGAACAAATGTTGCTAAATTGTTTAATGTGTTATTCATCAAGAACTAAAAAGGTTATCTGTAAAACCTATAGCATTTCTGGCAAATCCTTTTGATTAAAAGCTTCTCATAGAAAAATATAATGTATTATATTTATTTACTATAATTTAATATTGCCTATTTTTATAATTTATTGTTGGGATTTTTTATAATTGTATGTATGTGTAACCTCTATGTATTTAATATCTTTATTATGCCATTTAAATTCACTATTAACTTCCATTAAATAATTTAACTCTTTGTTAATTAACAAGGGGATAGTTTTATTCTGATTGAACTTTAGACCTGACATTAGTTCCAAGTATTTTAACAATGTTTTTTATATATTTATGAGTGACTAAGCAATAGTATCTCTTGTTAACAATTCATCTTCAGCAAATAATTGAATTTTAGGAGTATATTTATCACAAGCAATTAGACCTCAGGAATTTGTTAAAGTGTTCAGATTTGTAAAGTAACACTTACATTTTGCCACCCATTACTTTTGTCCTGGTGGGCTCAGCCCCATTCCATTCACCCTTGCTAATGCTCAGGCTCTCTGCTCCCCTGCCCTGCCCCTAATTCCCACCCACCCCACTAACTCTACATTTATAGTAATCCCAACCACACCCACACCTCAACCTCACATCATCCCCACCAATCACAGCTCCTCAAGCCAGATCACATTACACCACACCCACGTGCTCCACCACACAATACTCCCAACCACTCACATTCTCTCTAGGCATTATTACATCACCCCACATTACTTACCCATTCACATATACTACAACCCTATAATTCCTATCCACACCTCCATCTAGAACCAACTTAAACTTTATAACCATGACTATCACACAACTAAGTCTAGTCTGTATTCTCATAATTCTTTATAACACTACAAGTTATCACTCTAGCAATATCCCTAAACTTAGTAGCACAACACTATACTATGCACTCTCATATACAGATACCGCACATTATAATAATATCTGCCCACAATTGTTTAAGAACTACATAACTGACCAATTAAAAATGAAAACATATGCTCTCATTCCTTCTTCAAAAAACACAATACTTTCTCACACTCATCACCAAACTCAAACATCTGTATCAACATTTCACCACCAGGCTCACCATAAGTGGGGACATCCACCCCAACCCTGGCCCAAATCCATCCTGTCCAACACAAAGTTCTCCAACCCAATTATCAGAACACCATACCCCCACTATCTTCATCCCTGGGCAAATCAACAATAGCAAAACCAACGATCTCTTACTGCTACATATTAATATTAGAAGTGTCAAAAATAAAATATCTGAACTCCAGGCCACAATAGTGCACTAGTCCCCAGATATAGTTACTTTAATTGAAACCTGGCTAAATAAAAACATAACTAACTTAGAAGTTCTCCCTACCAGGTACAATATCATTAGATAGACAGACCATTTTGTAAAGGGTGGAACTGCCTTACTTTATAAGTCCAACTTAACTTTACATCAAATACCAAACTCTTACCCCTCACCCAATAACCGGTACATACTTATCTCACAACTTCAACTTCACCCTAAAAAGATCATCACTATGATTGTGATCTATATTCCATCTGGTAATACACCTGCTAGCCTTGAAGACTTCTTATTCTGGTGTTCTTCCACATACTCACAAGAAACCCTTATTCTGGGAGATTTCAGCCTAAACTGGTTCACCTGTATATCAGAACCACCAAGTAATTAATAAATCCCCATGGCTAACAGCAGCTAGTCCAAATTCCAACTAGAAGTGATAAAAAATCTAAAAGGAATCCATCCTTGACTGGATCCTAACCAACAACCTCACATAATACCCCCACACAGGCAGTCTCCTAGATACCTTAAGTGACCACAACATAATATACCTTATACGTAGTAGAACAAGCCTATGCAAAACCACTAACTATAAATCCACTAGAAACACAAAAAAAATCTCTCCTGAGGCCCTCAATACTCTAGTCTATAACTGTGACTGGGCCCCTCTAAAAACCCTCCCACTTGACTAGGCTGTAGCATATTTCGACAAAACATTTCTACAACACCTAGACACTGTCGCTCCATTGCGTAAAATCAAGGTTAGAACCTCTACAATCCCACTGACTCAGTAAAGAAACCAAACAAATCCTGAAGTCCAAAGACACTGCCTGGCTTTACTATCAAAAAACAAAGAAACACAAAGCCTAACTAGGTACCAAGAACTGCGCAACCGTGCAAAAAAATGCATTAAGCTGGAGAAAAAATCCTACTACACAACATTACAAATTAAATACCAACACAACCCCCAAACAAATTGGAAAAATGTAAACCAGCTACTAAAGCCCTCCCAAAAGGCTACCCCCAAACCAACCACCCCTGACATTAAAGTTCCCATCGAAATACAATTAAACTCCCACTTTGTGAACTCAGTTCTTTCCTTAGTATCACAGGACAGTTCCAACCTCACTATCCCCCCCAACACAAATAATACTAATACAAGCTTTACCCTCAAAACAGTTTCCACGACCTCAATCAAAAGCATGCTCTCCAAATTAAAAACCTCATCAACAGCAGCCGACCTTCTCCCCAGCTATTTATTGAAACTCACAGCAGATATTATTGCTATCCCAATCTCCACTCTCATAAAAAGATCAATTGTTGAAAACTATGTGCCCAAACTCTGGAAAATATCCTATGTTACACCCATACATAAAGGGGGGACCTCCACTGAACTTAATAACTATAGACCCATTGCTATACGGCAAACATGCTAGAGAAATGCATCCATACCCAGATGCTAAAACATCTCCTAGACAACAACATCCTATCACCTACTCAATGTGGTTTCAGACCTGCCCATAGTTCCAGCTACAGCCCTCCTCTGCTTCACAGACACAATAAACCATTTAAAAAATGAAGGCCTGCAGGTGTCAACTCTTTTTTTGGATATTTCCAAAGCATTTGACACAGTCTCACACCAGATCCTGCTAAACAAACTAATCCAATATCACCTATCAAATTCCACTCTTACCTGGTTCCAAAGCTACTTAACTGACAGGTACCAGGCTGTGAAATGGAAAGATTATCTCTCTCCTCAGTTGCTCATAACTATAGGAGTCCCACAGGGTTCTATCTTAGAACCACTACTGTTCAAAATCTTCACAAATGACCTCCATACCTTCACACAGCATGCATCTATCATTCAGTATGAAGATGTTACTACCTTAATCTGTGCTGCACAAAATATTCCTACCCTTCTGCAAACAACTCAGCTAGCATTCTCTGACACTGAAAACTACCTTACTAAAGCCCAACTTATCCTTAATCCAAAGAAACCTCAGCTTATGATTATAACCTCTTCTAACAAAAACACTGATAACAGTCAATTCACTATCTACTCTGCAAATGCTCCTCCAATTGATCCAGTGACACAGGCGAAGTTATTGGGAATAAACATGGATTCCCACCTAAAATTTGATAGTCATCTCAACTTAACTATTAAAAAAGTACATGCCAAACTGGGATCACTCTACAGTATCAAACCGTTTCTTACCAACAACACAAGATCAGCCATTGCTCGCTCCCAGCTTCTATTCACCCTACTCTATGCATCTCCCATTCTGACTAATCTCAACAAAACTGAACTAAGCAAAATGGAAACCAGCTATAACAGAATGGCCTGCTTTCCTGCAAATTGCTCATAGAGACCTCATCACTGTACTGCTTTGAGCCAGCTCCACTGGCTTGAACTGTCCAACCTCCTAAACTACAATCAGCTCTGCCTCTGTCACTATATATATTACTTCTCCAATTAGTGTCCTGCCCAGATGCCCTCAAAAACCTAGTACATCACTCAGCCAAATGACCTCTTAGATCATCAAGCAAACTACTACTAGAAGTCACCAACAGCTATAATAGCTTTGGAGACACACTATATAGTAGTTCAGTGGCTAAAAAATGGAACACTCTGCCCACTAGCATACAAAACACATCGTCCATAGCCTCCTTTAAAAACCTCATTAAGCAACATCTCAAGCAAAGTTGGCAGTGCAATGATTGCTCCCCAGGCTAGTGAAAGCGGATAAGGTACACATACTAAACCTAGAGTACTTGATAATAGTTTTCACTCTTACTCACAAACACTGGCTAATGTACAATGTATGTACTGTAACTATGTACTATGTATGTAGTCTACCTATGTTTCAAATTTCAACTGTACACCACAAATCTATTAATTACTTTTATTTTTAAATTAATGTTTTCTTGTTTCTTCTCTCCACTGTAACTGTTGATATGCTGCATACCACTGTAAAAAAATTTCAATTGTAATTTGTGTGTATACTGATCATGTCTAAATATCTAAATGTATTTGTAATTATTTTTCTGTGTGGAGCTTTTCTCCCCAGGCCTCTGCTGAAAAAGGGCCTTTTCAGCTCAGACACCCCCGGTTAACAAATGTACAATAAATAAATGTATTTTAAATCCTACTTTATCATTGTTAAGTTTATGTAATCAGCCAGAGGCTCATTAGCCAAATAAATAACAAAGGAAATAAGGTACAATCTTGTTTTGTGCTTTTGATTAACGTTATTGACTGATAAATTAAACAACCCTAGCTTAACAAATGAGAATGAATTTTGATCAAAATGATTAATAAAAGTTATGAAATAATTTAGAAATCTATACATTTCTAATACTTTAGTTAAATATGACATGTTTATTGAACTGAAGGCTTTATCTAAATCAAGACTAATTACATATAGTGCATAGTTATTGTTATTAGCATGCTCAATTAAAGTAATTATTCGTTTACTGTTATCATGCATTTTCCTACTTAATTTAAAGCCAGTTTTATCTTCCTCTGTTAATATAGGTAATAATCTATTAACAAAATTGAGATAACATTTTGTAATCAACATTCAGTAATGGTATAAAAAGCATACATGTTTTAATAAATGAGAAATAATTGTATATTTCCATTATGGAGGTATGTTAAATTTATTTAATACCTGTACATATTTTCTGAAAAAGAGATAACACATTTTTTTGTAATATTTCATTTAATTCAGGAATGATATTGTCTCAAAGACATGTGTGCGTAAATGGGCTTGCCTTCGTTGAAGGTTGGGAGTTGAGCTGGCACCTCGGCGTTTCGTAAAAAATCTACTGCCAATCATTAGCGGACCAGAATTCCGCTGTGGCGACCCCTTACCGGGAAAAAGCCGAAAGACCAGCAACAATTGTCTCATTACCTGGATTTATTTGTCTTCAACCCTTTTAACTTGCTCCTTTATTTCTGTTATTTTCTTCAAAAGCATTGCTTTATATATATTTGCATTTCATATGTTTCATATGTTTAGTACACAGTGTTCAGGCCTAGTGGAACGACTACTTAAAATAGAAATCAAACATTTTATCTCCTACTAAAATGTCCAGATTTTCCTTAAATGCATTGGTGTGTGTGAGTGGGTGTGTGTGTATATGTTTGTGTGTGTGTGTGTGTGTGTGTGTGTGTGTGTGTGTGTGTGTGTGTGTGTGTGTGTGTGTGTGTGTGTGTGTGTGTGTGCGTGTGTGTGCATGTGTATATCTATATCTATATGTATATCTATATATATATATATATATATATATATATATATATATATATATATATATATATATATATATACAGAGAGAGAGAGAGAGAGAATAATTGTATTAATCTTCATAGGATCATTGGATGTTACTAGGCAAATGGCTCTGGGGCCGTTATAAGCCTAGCCAAGAGTTTATCCGCAAAAAAAAAATTCCAGTCAGCACCTGTCATCCCTGTCAGTGAAGGACACCGGTAGAATCCCTGGGACAAATTTGTGGTTTCCCATCCACTCATCAAGGTTGTACTTGAAGAGGGTCAGCAAAGTATTCTGTTTGACATGTATGGGAAGTCTATTCCAGAGATAGGGCAACTGCTGGGAGACAAATCTGTCTCTCCAGCAGATTTTGTTGATATTGCATATTAGATTCAGGCCTTTCACGT